>NC_064862.1:47422884-47650384 GCF_024139225.1 Suncus etruscus | reverse complement strand
AAGAAGTAAAGGAAGTAAGAGAGGAAGGAAAAGAAAGGAAGGAAGAAAGGAGGGAAAAAGGGAGGAAAAGAAGGAAGGAGGGAAGGAAGGAAAGGGGGAAAAGGAAGAAAGAAAGAAGGAATGGAGGGAGGGAGGAAGAAAGGAAAGAAGAAAAGAAGAGAGGGAGGAAAGAAGGGAGGAAAGGAAAGGAGGAAGGAGGGAAGGAAGGAAGGAGGGAGGAAAAACATGCGTACTGGACATAAATCACATATATACCACACACACACACACCCCACATCACAGATTTTTTTCTTCTCACACCATTCCTCTGCCCAGGTCAGCCAACTCTTGGGTGTGAAGGGGATATAAAAAGCTTTTCTAGGGGGCCGGAGAGATAGCACAGTGGCAGGGCATTTGCCTTGCATGCAGATGATCCGGGACAGACAATGGTACGAACCCTGACATCTCACATGGTCTCCCGAGACTGCCAGGGGCGACTTCTGAGCATAGATCCAGGAGTAACCCCTGAGTGCTGCTGGGTGTGACCTAAAAACAAACAGAGCATTCCAACAAACAGTCCCAGAGGAAACTGAGCCAGCCCCCTCTTCCAAGGCCTTTGTTGGCTCCTAGGTAAGGTGCCCAAGGCCCGCTGGGAAGTGATCAGATCTCTAGGGACATAAAATGGGGAGATCAGGAAAATAAAGAGGAGGCTCAATTGTTTCGAGTTTGTTATTTGTGCCTTGTTATCTCTAGCAATTAAGAGAATTTTAAACTTCTGATATTTTATGTTTTAGTTATAACATTTATATTTTATTTTCTATAAATAGCTAATATTACCATATTAGTGTTACCAATCCTTCCTCCAATTTAGTTAAGGCATGTTTGATATTTTCTCCTGTTCACTTCAGCATCTGGCTCAATCTAAGCTTGGTCTATATTGTTTTTCTTTTCTTTGGCGAACAGACCATGTTGCCCTTATCATTCTTTTGTCCCACAATTTTGGATGCATCCCAGATAGTTTATATATTCTAGTCTTTGTCTTTGCAGTCTATCTTATCCTTCTGGGAAAAAAAAAATAGGGTCGGTAGATAGAAATTCCTTGCTTTGTTACTTTTTATTGTAATTTAAGGCCATCCCTTTACTTTCTGTGCCATGTCACTATATTTAAGATTTTAATAATATTCTTTTATTGCCTCTATTTTGGAGAATCTATAGGGAAATTGCTGTTCCTCTTACTGACACAGGCTACTTTTGTACTTGGTTTCCTTTTAAATTTGATAAGCCTTCTCTAGGGGACTATCATTTTATTCATCTTAAATAAATGAATTGTGTTCCATTAAGATAAATACGAAATAGAATGCATTAATCTATGGATTAGAGGTCAGACTTGCTGTTTCTCTTGGGGGAGTCATCATAGCGGGGTGGTTGAGGGGGGCACCAGGACTCAATGGTCCTTCCTTTGATCATCAGGAATGGTTACTTTGTGGGATTCCACAGAACTATTTCATTAACTCTGTGTGCTCTTTTCTGTAGGTCTGATCCATGTCAGCCACAACAACAAAAACAACAAAAATAAAGACAGCGAGAGTTCAGCAGAAAAGTATGCTACACTCACCAGTTGAGCATCTTCCCTAGGTATTTGTAACACTGAAATTATTACTTTCTACTCCTCCTCTTTTGGCAATTTCCCTCCTGACCCTGGAGATTTCCAAACTTTGAAGTGCTCACATATCCTCTGAAATGCATATTAAAGCGCAAACCTGGAGCTGCAGAGAGAGTGCAGTGATTAAGGCAGACATACTGCATGTAGCTGACTCCAATTTAACCCCCAGACCTGCATACCATCTCCCAAACATCTCCAAGAGGGATCACTGAGCACTCTTGTGATCCCCAAAGAAACAACAATTAGTTTTTGTTTGTTTCTTGGATCACTCCAGCAGTGCTCAGGACTTACTTCTGGCTTTGCATTCGGGAATTACTCCTAGAGGTTCTTGGGGTACCATATGGAATGCCAGGGATTGAACCCAGGTCAGCTGTGTAGAAGGCAAATACCCTACCCTCTGAGCTATCCTTCTGGCCCTACAACAAATGGGGCCAACAGTCTGATATCAGGCTCACCCAGCAGTTTTCATTCTGCAAACCCTCTTGGTCTCTTGATATTTTTGGTCTTTAAGCCCCAATCCCAGAATCGTTCCTTACCTATTGGCGCTTTTTCAGTATTATTCTTCCCTCTTTTCTGCTTCTCACTCTGAAACTAACTTTCCTTCTCTATCTTGACTGGCCAAGTCTGTGGGTCCCATTTCTCTCTCTAGACAGTTAGTTTTTGCTCCTGAACTAAAGAACCTCATGTCCAAACATGACAATGATGCACCAAAACCCATAAACAATTTCAAGAGGAACTAATTTCACTACTTCTTGTCCCTGTATTCCCCAACTTGTCACTTGTACAATTACTCCACAAACTCTCCAAGTGAGAAACCCTGGCCTCACTTTATTTTCTTTCTTTGTTTGTTTTTTTTTGGGTCAGATTCTATAGTGCTCAGGTGTTATTCCTGCTCTGCATTCAAATCACTCCTGGCGGTGCTTAGGAGACCATATGGGAAGCCAGGGATCAAACCTGGGTTGGTTTATGCAAATACAAGGCAAGCACCCTCTTTGCTGGACTATTGTTCCAGCCCCGGCCTCAGTTTTATTAGAGTCTATTAATGCAATCACATTCCAAGTCCAGTATGCTCCAGCTCCTAAATTGATCCACAAATCCCCGTCTCTATTCACAACATCTCTCTCATTCCTCTCCTGGGCCCTGGAATTTTCCTTGGATGAGTTCCTCAGGGTGTCTCTCTTCTAGTTTGTGTTTTCCCATTAGATTTCTATACAGTGAATGAGGATCTTTCCAGAGTCAGTCTGACTTCTCTCTCATGCAGGCATGCCCAAGGATTTGGACAAAATCAACACTGTGTGTGTGTGTGTGTGTGTGTGTGTGTGTGTGTGTGTGTGTGTGTGTGTGTGTGTGTGTGTATGATACCCAATGATTCTCAGGACTTAACTCCTGGCTCTGTGTTCTGGTATCACTCTTAGTGAGCCTCCAGGGTCCATATGGAATGCTGAGACTCCACCCCAGGTCAGATGAGTGCAAAACAAGTGCCCTACCTGCTGCATTATCCACTCAGCCCACAAGAGCAACACCATGGCCAGGCCTAGAAAACTTTCCCTGGCTTTCTCCTCTGTCCAGGCACTCACAGGCACGATCAAGGAGCCCCTTCCCAAAGACATTCCTGTCCTGGAGATAAATGCAGTTGTCTAATCAGATCCTCAAGAATCAGAGACTTGCACAAACTTCTCTGATATTTGCAAAATGCCAGCACTTGAGGGGCCCAGGTGGAACCACCCATGATGAACCCCAGATCCTTTTTGGCCACACTGGGAAGTGCCCTGGCTTAGATTGATCCAAAAAGCCTGCTGCATGGTTCATGCTATTTCCTCCCCGTGTTTCTCCATGACTTGCACAGTGTTGCCCTTGGTGTCCTGGGCCATAAATCCATGGGTGCCAGGAGTGTTTACCATAAGCCGCCCCAGACAGATAGGGCCGAGCCAGATCCTAGAGCTAAAAGCATTCCTGAGATAAGAGGGGTCCTCTGCTAGTCCCTATCAGTGGTGCTGGCCAGGGACGCTTTGTCATAAGAGCGATTAGAAGAGGCTTGACCCTGGGCCATCAATTCTTTCTTCCCTAGCAAAGGTGGCACAGACTCTGCTGCTAACCCTTTCCCACCCAATGTTCATGCTCCTCTCAGACACAGGGGGTCACCCAAAGCTCTGTCTTGGGCCCCTTCTCTGCTCCCCTCCATATGGCCAATGAAGGGGGCAAGAGGCTCCTCCTCCATCTTAGGGGGTCCCTTTCTCCAAGACAGACTCTCAAATCCTTATCTTGTCAGACCCACAATTTCATTGCTCAACAGACACCACCCTTTGGCGTCTACCAGACCCCAGACTTCGTGCCCTTGGCTGACCTCCCTCGTGTGTGTGTGTGTGTGTGTGTGTGTGTGTGTGTGTGTGTGTGTGTGTTTGTATGTATGTATGTGTGTGTGTGTGTATGAAAGAGAGAGAGACAGAGAGAAAGAGAGAGAGAGAGAAAGAGAGGATTCAGTAAGGGGTGGGTAAATGCTCTGGTCTTGTCAGCAAGTTCCAGTTCTTCTGTTATCCCCATTCTCACTCCATGGCACTGGAGGAGAAGAGGCAGGTGAGATAGCAAAGAGATTCCAGAGGAACATTCCTGAGAGGGGCCCCATCACACACCAGCACATCCAGGCGAGAATTCTTTCACACATCCCGCACTTCCCCAGTCTCATCTCTCTTGTCTTAGACTCCATGCTGAGTGTTCCCCAGTTCCCTAGAGAAGAGAATATAAAGATAAGGTTTGCAACATTTCCTGACTTCCTGCTTTAGGGAAACCCAGCTGCCCAGACCTGTTTCCTCCTACCTTTTGTTACTCCCCTTTTCTGTTCCCAAATCCAGTATCTGTTGAATTGTCCCATCTTGCCTGTCCCCAGATCTCAGATGAATCTGTTGGAGGACTCAACCCTTAGCTTCTTAAAAATTTCCTGATCTCCAGCTCGGCCTTCGAAAGACCCTTCTCTCTCCTCATTCCCATCTCTGCCTTGCTCCTTCTAACTGTCCCCTCTCTCTCAGGTCAAGTTCTTTGTGATCACAAATCTGATTTTGTCACTGTTACTGCCCCCACACCATGTTCCTGAAGGAAGTGAAATATCTTACCACATTCAGAGCCCACTTGTCTGAGGACGTGGGGAAGAGCTTTTGGGAAGAGGTGGTGTGATTCAGTGTCCTGGTCAACAGGGTTTTGTGTCCTGGCTAATATGACTGTTCCAGCTAACAAAGCTCTGCCTCCCAGTTAGCATACCTCTGTGTCCCAGCTACATACCAGGCTTCCTAGATGGTCCAGATGAGTGGAGAAGGCCTGACTCCCTCCCTTCTCATGTCCTGCTTCTGTGCTGTGCAAACCTCTGATCTGCTCCAACTATTGCTAGTCCCAGACTTTCAGCTCAACCAGGAAGGGCTGAGGCAGGCTGTAAGCAGGGCTGAGGCCCAGATTTTCAGAGAGGCAGCAAGGAAGGGTGGCAAGTTCTCAGGCCAGCCCCTGCTGGTTTCATGGAAGCCATCAGCAATCAGATAGGTGTGCGAATTAATTCCCTTCTCCAGCTCTCTCCAGGTAAGTGAGAAATGCGTGCATCTCCTATTAACACGAGCGTGACCCTGTTTCTTGTGAAATGACAACCTCAATCTGCTGGTGCCTGGGATGTATCTCCACTGTGAGCCCTGGGCTTCGAGACAAAAGCTCCCGCACCACCACTGGCAAATGAGCTGTCCTAGATCCTCACACCAGCCCTGCTCCCAGACACTGTCATGGCCCCTGCTAGACACAGGCCAGCTCAGGAGAAGACTCAGTTCACCTTCTCCATCAGGGCTGCACATGGTGTAGTGGGAGGGTGCAGGGCTGAGAGTGGGGCGCCTGGATCCCATTTGCAGTGGCCCTGAGTCAGAATATAAAGCTCACATGCTAGATTCGGGAAGCCTTTGCAGTCTGCTCCTTGCTGATTATAGATAATCTCTGAGCACCACCTGAGATCCCAGTAAGAATCCTGCTCCCATTTCTAATGCTGGCGGTCCAGAAAGTTCTCCAGTGGGTGGAGGTTAAGAAGCCAGAGCAAGTACTGGAGCAACGCGCCCAGCAGTGTTTTACATACAATGGACCTGAGTTCCATCCCTGGCATCTTGTTAGGGACCTCCAATGCCCATAGCTGTGATTCCTGAGCACAGAGTCAGAAGTAACCCCTGAGTACTGCCAAGTGTGGCCCAAAAACCAAAAATAGAAAAAAAAAAAAAAAAAAAAAAAAAGGGAGAAGCCAGAGTCCAGAGTCGTGGTTGTGTCATGGTCAAGGTCTTTCCCAAATGACAAGGTGGTTGGAGGCATCAGAAGAGCTTTTCTTACTAGTGAGGCTGACCCTCAAAGGACAGCTGAGCTTGTGATGAGGAGGCCAGGAAGAGGCTGGGCCCTTCTTCTTTGTCCTCTCACAAGTGTTCCAGAAACACCATCTAAGTATGTTCTATACTTGAGCAACAGGAGAGAGCAGAGAGGAGTTTGGGCTGTTTGGGTTCCCCTCATCCAACTTCTCATTTGAAGAAATGGCTCTTGGCCTCCTGGAAGCTACTGCAAGGATTGTGGAACAGTTCCAGGACACTCAGAGGTAGCATTGACCAGAAAGGACTCAGCTTCCTCATCTTACTCTGCATCATGCAACTGTGCTAGGCATGGTGGAACATCTGAGCCATCCTGTAAATGCCAGGCCCACGGGCACTGATCAGAGAAGAGCCCCAGAAGCCTCCAAACTTGGGAGGTGGCCAGAAGCAGTGTCTGGGGGCAATATTGAGGTCCTCTGGAGAAATCGATGGGAACATCATTCTAGGGGCATGGACCAGCTTCCTGTGTGGGTGTGCAGAGCCAGCAGGGATGGAAGTAGAAAAGAAGTCTGTGTGGCTTCTCTGGTGTCTGGGCACTTCAGTGAGTACCAATCTGTACATGCTACCAGGTCATCTCCAGAGGGAAGAGAGAAAAAGCAGTAAATGCCTATAAAAATGGGTAGCATAATATATACAGGATGGTACTACTTATATATGGTATTTAGAATAACCACATGAAGGAGTGCAATGGTTTAAATCAGGGTGTTGAGAACACTGTAGTCAGGAGAGGAAAAGAAATTGAGTGAAGGAGGAAAAACACAAATATGAAATAACAGGGACCAGGGACTAAGAGGTCTCAAGTGCATTGGCGACATTAAGAAAGGGCAGATGGGCCCGGAGAGATAGCACAGTGGCGTTTGCCTTGCAAGCGGCCAATCCAGGACCAAAGGTGGTTGGTTCAAATCCTGGTGTCCCATATGGTCCCCCGTGCCTGCCAGGAGCTATTTCTGAGCAGACAGCCAGGAGTAACCCCTGAGCACTGCCGGGTGTGACCCAAAAACAAACAAACAAAAAAAAAAACAACAAAAAAAAGAAAGGGCAGAACTAAATATCCAAGCCAGAATCAACAGTAAAATGATGAGACCCAAACTTGTGCACCCAACATTAAAAATGGGATTATAATGCGGGAAGGCTGAGGTGGGAGTGGTGTTATGGGATGGACTCTGTGAACATTAGTGGATGAAGGTTGACACTGGTGATGGGATTGGACCTGAAACACCATATTTCTGAAACCCAACTATGAACTACTTTCTGAATCATAATGGTTTTTCAAAAATTTTTTTCTTTAAAAGAGTGGTAACAGGGCATATAGTTCCCAGCTCAAAGGACTGTGTAATTGTTCTGTGGATGCACATGAGTCATAGTCAGGAAAGCTTCTCTTAGCTCTTGCTGACTTTTTGCAACTTCAACAAGAGAGGGTAGAGCTTTGCTCTGTCTCTCTGTCTCTGTCTCTCTCAGTATCTCCCAGGAAGTGGTGATAGACTTCTCGAATCCAAGGTCCACCCACAGGAATATTAGGACCTTGCAAGCTGATGATCACAGAGAGTGACACTCTGAGCCTGCGGAGAGATTTTGTACTTTATACCTTCCTTCTCTCTCCCCTCTTGGTCATCTCCTGGCCTGGTTCTCTGTGCCCTGCCCCCTTAAGGGCTGGCCTGGTCTTTGTGCTCACCCCTTCACCCTGCTCCATGCCTCAGCTATTTTTCGTTCCAGATTTCTTGAAAAGCAACACCTTTCCTGCCCACCCAGACTGCCCTCCCCAGGCCCAGCTGCCAGGTATTGATTCTCCCTTTAAATATGACTCTACAGCCCAGGAGCGTATATGGATTAATCGACGAGGCTAGGCTTGTACCTGCACACTTCATTAACAGCTGCTACTAATTAGTGGAGTAGTCATTAAGAGGCCTGCTGGGGTTTTGAGGATAATAGTTTTATTTAATTATTTATTTATTTATCCCCCCAACCCCCCATGAGATGTAAGTGTACAATAAATTGGGAGGGGGACACCTTAGGCCCAGGCTGGGATGGAAATCTTAGGTTGGCCTGAATGCAGGGTTTGCCCCTGAGAACACAGCATATGCTTCAAAAACAGCCCAGTGGGGTGAAAGGCAGGAAATGCTTCAGGTCATCTGGTTTACCACAGAGGATGAGGATGGCTACAGCAGGGAGAGGGGTGGGGCCTCCTGTTCCACAGAGCTGGTGAGGCAGAGCAAGGACAAGCTCCGAAAGCTTCAGACTTTGCAGAAGCAAAGGACTCAGGTTACTTGGTTACTGCTGGTTAATCCTTTGGTTACTGCCAGGTACGTAGCCAATGTTTGAAAAGCCCAACTGGGGTGGGGAGCTTAACATGGCTCTTGGCCATGCCCCAACTTTACCCCAGACCTGTTGTGCTTTGCCCATGATGGCATGGCTTTCCTCTCCCCTTTATAGAGCCATCTCCTGCCACCCACATGACTCTCTTCTTCCTTCTCCCGTAGAAAAGTGGGTGTACCTTGCCCCTGGCCCTCCATCTTTCCAACCTTCCAGTGTGCTGGGCTCTAAATGAACAGGACTCAGCAGCTGGCTGGTTCCTTTGGGTTATATATACAGGGATGGGAAATGCAGTGAGAGTAACATCCTTATAGTGTTGGAACTTTATCCTCATCCTGGGTGGGCACAGAAATGAGTGCAAAGCCCAGAGTGATAGAGACAAATAGATCCTCATGGGCCACCCAGACCCAGGCCCATTGCTGTTTACTGGGGAATGGTCCAGCAGTGAAGAATCACTTTAGCATCACAGTCTTTGAAAAACAGAAAATGGGTCCGATTCATAATTTCTGTACTTAGAACAGCACCTCCACAGAGAGAGAAGGAAAGGAATCAGCACTGTGAGAAGGCAGAAAGGACTCTAGGCTTCCTGTGTTTAGTGTCTTTTGGGCACAGTGATGAGGCTTTGAAGACATCATAGAACCAGGGTTCCCCAGCCTCTTGGATATAGGATCCCCAGCCTCTCAGATTAGGGCCCCCAGCTTCTCAGAACTGGGGTCCTTATGCCTCTGCCCAACCTCCCCTTTGGGTTTGGTTGTGACCTCAGATGCTGAACCTGGGAGCTGCCCTGCAGGCTCCAGCTGGATGTGGAATAGAGCACCATTGAGGGCACTGATCTCTTCCTTTACTTGCATCCCAGCTCCCAGGGGTGGGAGGATGCAGTGGCTGCACCTCAAGCAGCATGAGAGGCTGAGAAAAGGTACTGATGTGGGCACAGACATGTTCTCTGTGCAGGCAGGAGTAGAGTTGTGTTTGGTTTTATGAGACTGAGCCTGCCATTGCCTCACAAGCATGACTGACCAGGGCAGCTGACCAGACAGGGCTCTATCCCAAAATCACACTCAGGGACTCTGAGACCTAAAATTCTGATGTTGTGAATTGGACCCATTTTCTGTTTTGCATCATTAAGTGATACAGAAGTGGTTCTTTACTTCTGGGCCACTCCCTAATAAATAGTGGTGGGCAAGGACTTGTGTGGCAGTACTGATCTGAGTGAGAAAAGTGCGACTCTGGACCCTGGATCATGAAGGGACACATGGTCAGAACTGAAAAGTGACACTGTAGCTCTGAACAGGGACTTAGGGAATAAGGTGAGTCCATGAAGTAGTGGCTATTCCTGCCTTGTGCCCTCCTATTAGTCTGTCTTTCCACAGCCAGAGTGCAGGCTTTGGGACCTGTTGAGGGTCCTTCCATCATGTCCTACCTTTTCCTACTCAACCAGTCCTGGGCTGTCTCCTTGGCCTGGTGAGAGCCTAGTTCATTCTCTAGAGGTCTAGGGTCTGGGTTCTGAGCACAAACCACTGAGTTTCCACCTGGTACCTCCCACCCCCACTGCCTCTGCGGTCCCCTGCTTCTCTGGGCAGCCTTAATTAATTGAAAAATTGATTAAACCGCCCGCTTTGTTTGTTGGGGCTGGTGTTTATTTGTGTTTTCGTATTATTCTCCTCTTATACTTCTCTGGGCACCTTCCACTCTCTGCTGACACCTTTTATTGGGGGAAATGTTCACTTGAAAATGCATCTATAATACAGGTGTCACAAATCAAAGCTGCTCGGTAATGAGCTGCTCTTATGTCATATAAAAACAATTAATTAAAGCCCCTTTCAGAGAGAGCCATGCCTGCCAATTCAGGCTCCCAGGTCCCTGGCACGACCTTCCCAATGACAGCCTGTCATACCCTCACCTGAGCCCTCACACCTGCACCCCTCATGCAGCATGCCAGTCTGGCACATAGGAATTCTGCTCTCTTGCCCTGTGGTCAGTGTGCCAGAGGGAATGTGTCCCCATCACATATTGTCTGAGTGGCAGTGCCAGGCTCCGAGCAATCTCGCCAACCAGGTCCTTCCTTGGCCTGTTCTCTGCTTCACTGTGTTCTTCCCAGCTCAACAGTGTGCACAGCCTTTCTGGGCCAAGACTGGCCACCCCTTGTTTTTTCTTCCCATCCACAGACATGGATACTTGACCAAGTCTTCCTTCTCTATCTATTTGTTGGTTTGTTTTTAGGCCACACCTGGTGGCACTCAGGGGTTACTCCTGGGCTCTGCATTCAGGAATCACTCCTGGTGGGCTCAGGGTACCATATGGGATGTCAGGGATTGAACCCAGGTCAGCTGTTGTAAAGAAAACAACCCCCTTATTGTGCTATTGCTCAGGCCCCATCTTCCTTCTCTTTGTGAATCCAGCTCACCATCAGGAATCATAATCCATGCAAAACAAAACAAACAAACAAACAAAAAGACAATAGAGATGAAGACCAGGAGGACCAGTCCATGGTGGGAAGCCTGTCACAAAGAACAGGGAGTGCAGTTAGGGCAGAGAAGGGACCACTAGGATAATGAGGGTTGGAAATGATCACTCTGAACAAGAAGTGGGCGCTGAAAGGAGGGAAAGTGATATGCATGAGACCCTTCAGTAACAATAGTGCAAACCACAGTGCCTAAAATGAAAAGAGAGAGAGAGAGAGAGAGAGAGAGAGAGAGAGAGAGAGAGAGAGAGAGAGAGAGAGAGAGAGAGAGAGAGAGAGAGAGAGAGAGAGAGAGAGAGAATCTTTCTCTCTGGAGCCTGAAGGTGGTATTTCTCTCCTGCCAATGGGACAGAGGGCTGGGAGCCCTCTCAGAGGCACAGAACTTGCCCCCCCCCTCCAACGCCCTAGCAACAGGGCATCTGAAGGAGCCAGGCTACTTTCTGTACTCAGCCTGGGGCTTCCACACAGCACACCCAGGCAACAGTGAGGCTTGGACAAGAGAACCCAAGTCAGGTAAGGAGTCTGGGCTGTACCATCTATGGATGGGGTCGATGAGTCTGGGATGGAGGGAGCTTGCTCCCCCACTTGTAGATTGTTCTAGCTGAGTGTGCGGTGTGCCTTCCCTCCTTCTGACAGTGAGGGGTTTGTGATTGGGGAGCTGGCCCTGCCTCCCAGGTCCCCTCCCCAGCCTTCCAGCCCTTCCAGCCTGGGGGCTCGCTTGCCTGGTGCCCCTCCCCTCTGAGCAGGGCGGTGAAGTGTCTAATCCCGGCTTTTATCTGGCATCCACAATTATAATGTCAGGATGGAATGATCTGCCTTTATCTCCCGGGTGACAGCCGCATAGAAACTTCAAAAGAAACAGTTTTGTTGGCATCTAACGGCTTTTGTTAATTACTATATCCCAAAGAAAATGAAATAAAGGAGGAAGAAAAATGATATTTCTCTGTGACAACTTTGTGAAAATATCAGTGACAGAGCAGTATGTTTTAAGGGTTTTGACTATTCATGGAGCAGAGACTCCCCCACCCCACCCCCCCCCCCCCGGGGCCAGAGAGTCTGAGGACACAGGTGTATGGGCCCCCAGAGCTGCATGGACCCCCAGCACCACATGGCACTCAGGAATGTTGGACCCCAGGACTGCTTACACAAGGACTGACAACCACACCTCTTCTTTTCTCAGTATTCACACCTCATGGCCTCCCATAACACACCCACATCCTCCATATACACACCCACACCCTCTGATATACACACTCACACCCTCCATATACACACCCCACACCCTCTCAGATACATCCCCAAATCTTCCCAACCTCCTCGAATTCATTCTTCCACTGCCTTTCCTCTGCCCACATCACCTCTGTCTCCACACTGACAGCTTCCCTACCTGGTCCCAGTGCTGTTCTGAGAGCAGGGAGGAAGTAGGTGGAGCATGACTTCCCACAATCACAGGCACCCCAATTCACTGGCACTAGAATATACACTCAATCCCATCTCTGCACACTCACATCAGCTCTCTCTCCTTCTCACATCACATGTTTGAATGGACAAGTGATTCCATTTTTCTGCAATGGTTCTTGACTACTTACTAATCTTTTGTTTTGTTTTGGGGTCCTGCCAACGGTGCTGCTGACTCTTGGCTCTGTCTGAATGTGAGATGTGCTTTTATTTGGCATCCCAGATAAAAGTGCTCAGGGATCACTCCTGGCTCTGCACTCTGAGGCTCCTATGGGATGCTGAGGATGGAACCTAGGTCAGCTGTGTACAAGGTCAGTGCCCTCCCCACTGTGCTCCCACTCCAGCCTGGCTCCTACTGACCTGGCAGTGCATGATCAGAAAATGACAAAGCCAGAACAGATCGAACCACAATTCTGTCCTTTCTCTGAGGTATGTGCCTCTGGACTTGAAATTTTTATTCTGGGGGCCAGAGAGATAGCATAGTGATTAAAGCACTTGCCTTGCACACAACTGACTTGGTTTTGATCTATAGTACCCCAAACAGTTTCCAACACTCTCCAGGAGTGATCCAAACAGGGAGCCAGGAGTGAGCCCTGAGCACCACCCAGTATGGCCCCCAAATAAACAAAATTTTGGTTTTATTAGTTTGGGGTCACACTAGACTGTGCAGGGAAATGTTGGGGGAGAGTCTTGCACTTCTGGGGATGAGATCTGGGACACCTTGTGTGACCCAAGTGCTTCAGCTCCTTGAAAGGTGTGGGGGATCCTGTGATGTGGAGCAGTGAGGGATGGGTGGGGACCAGGGTGCCAGCCCCTCCTTGTCTCCAGTTTCACAGTTACTCAAGCCCCATCTAGTGCTGCTCTTCTGGGGTCCCTACAAATGCTGCAGGGAGAAGCCCCTCCTTCACAGTTAAGTTGCTGGGGGTACCAGAGCATTTTCACTTGAGCTGGGGGTGGCTAGTGCCCTGCTCACTCCCAAGTTCCAGCCTTCCTGAGAACCCCCCCCCCCCCAGAGTAAGGTCTGGGGTGGGGGGGAGACCATCCTGATTCATTTGCATCAGCCACACAAGCTGACTGGGCTTGTGTTCTGTCCCACGGCTCTTTCTGGGCAGTTCCTTACCAGGTGGCATTCCCAATTGGGTCCTCTGAGGCCCTGGAGCACACAGAGACCCTCCCAAGGTCAATCGAAGTGAGGGGGACACACGCTTATGCAAGAAGGAGATGCAGTCAGGCTGCGTGGGTTGGGGTCATGTCTTGCCAGGAACTAGCCCCCAGATCCAAGCTGGGCACCTGCATGGTGAGAATCCAGGCTTTGGAAATGGCAGAACCCATGTGCTTGAAGGTGCTAGAAGCTCCCTCTTGCTGAGCTAAGGCTCTGCAGCCCCAGAGCTCATGCATAAGGTGGGGAGGCAGAAGGGGAGAGCCCTGTTCGTTCCTCTCTCCCCTCCCCACTAACCTGCTGGGCGGGACAGAGCCTCAGGAACCCCGGCTCCTTCTCAGGACTGGGCCTCCTCCCTCTCACTAGCCATTATTCTCGCGCCGCAGGTAGAGTGACAGGCGGCCCCAGCGCCTGAAAAGGCCTTTGTTTTATCGCCCTCCGCTCAGAAGCCCAGCGCTCGCAGGCCATATTTCAATCTCAGGTCTTTGCAAACAAAATCGTTAAAAGCAGATGGCTGTGAAGACTGCCATGAATATTAATAGATATTGAAAAAAAAAAGGCCCCTTAATCTTTCCATAAATCTTTTCCGAGGAGGTGGGGGAAGAGAGGAGACTGGAGGGGCTGAGATGGAGCTGAGGTGAGGGAGGCCCTTTGAGGAGCTGCGTCCAAGGGCTAGGAGTTAGGGTGGGGGAAGGTGGTGAGCTCAGGCCAGTGTGGGTCAATGGGGGAGGCACCTATCTCACCATCTTTCCTTTCTCTTCAGAGGTGTGAGTCTGTCTGTGAGTGTATCTATGTCTGTGTCTGTCTGTGTGTTTGTCTGTGTGTGTGTGTGTGTGTGTGTGTGTGTGTGTGTGTGTTTCCTTCAGCATCCTGATTCCTACTAGAGGCAGCAGGAGCTGGAGAAGGGGCCAACTGGGGCTCCCTGGAAGGTGCTTTATTCTCCCATTTCTCCAGGTTCTCCTGAAACCAGTTCCTATCCAGGTTAGCCAGTCTCCCAGGGACCTTCTGAGATGTGATTAGCACCCCCGGTTCCCAAACTGGGGGAACAGACCTAGAGAATGAAGGTGCTGACTGCAGTTCAGTGGACTGGTGAATGGGGGGGGGGGGCTGGATTTGAACTTGGACCTGTGAGAATCATCAGTCCCACCTCCCCATGGCTGAGCCTTGTGTATCAGCTTTTTGTATGGAATGCTGTGTGATTCAGAGTCCATGCTTCCTCTTTTCCAAGTTTTCTTTTCTGATACATGCCCTTTGGGAAAGGTAGCCTATTAAGTGGCAGAGAAACATTAAAAGTTGTTCAACCACATAATCCAGGACCAGTCTTTCTAGCTCAGCCATTTCTTGGATCCTTGACCTTGAGCCAGAATTTTAATTCCACTAAATACCTTGGGGGGGGCAGAAATCATGAAAAAGTCCCATGAAATAGACTGGGTGGGTGAGAATTTGAGGAGGTGGAAGATTTGACACTCACAGATGAACTCACAGTGAGGTAATGTGTTCATAGCTTGCTGAACATCTTTATTGATTTCAGGACTACTTTCATGACCAGGGATGGGGGGTAATGAGCAAACTCGAGGGGAAGGGGTGATGGGACCCAGGTAGGAACATGATCTCTGCCAGGGAAGGGTGTGTGTGTGTGGGGGGGGGGCAGGACTAGAAGCCACTGCAGTAGAGAAGCATCGACCCAAATATCTTTTTTTTTATTTTGGTCAGTAATTATTTTGCTTTGTGTTTCAGATCTAATTTAATCAGCCTTTTTCCCTTCCTTTCTTCCCATCCCTGTTCTCTTTTCCTTTTTCCCTTTCTCCCTTTCTTTCTTCATCTCTCTATGGTCCTCATCTCAGTTCCCTTTCTTTTTCTTCTCCCCTCTTCTCTCCCACCCAAGAAATTCTTTCTGATCACTTGTTAACATTTCAGGGATGGAGACTCAAGAGTTTATACTTGAGTTATACTTGATGCATACACCCTATATCAAACAATTAATAACACTTTTTAACTAATCAACTAATAAACATTACTGACAAATGATTAATAATTAATAGCTATTAATTGATTAATAAAAGATAGTTACAAAGTGAATAACCCTCTTGGAACGAATATAATTTTGACTGAGAAATAATCAAGAGGGCCCTTTGCAAGCCAGTGACGGCCACTCTGCTTTCTCTAATAGTCTCCAGCTATGATTTCACAGTAGCTCTTAGGACAAATTCTGCAGTCCTTAGAGGAAGCAGGGGAGAACAAAATAGTTGGACAAACTCAGAGCCACACAAGTGTGGTATTATTATTTTTAATTTACTTATGCCCTTGCTCTATCTTTTACTTTAAACACTATAGTTTTTAACACTATAGTTTTACAAAGTTGTTCATAATACAGTTATTTCTGGCATTCAATGTTTCAATACCAATTCCATCACTAGTGTGACCTTGCCTTCACTGTTGTCCCTAGTTTTCTACCCATCCTCAAGCTTGACCCCCTTAGCAGGCATAATTTTTTCTTTTAGTTTATATTGCTTGTTATAGCTAAATGACTAATGGAATGATAAAAAATTACTTCCGTGAGAGAAAAATTTTGAGAATTGTTATATCTCTCAATGGGATTATTAAGATGTTATCTGAGGGCTTACTAAATTGCTGTTGCTTGTTGAGCCATCTTTGTTGTTGTCTTTGTTTATTGAGTTTAGTGGGCTCCTACGCTACTTTCTCATCTAATTCATTGTGTTCTTACTGAGGTGTCAGCATTGAGAAATTTGGAGGTGTCATATGGTTATATATGTCACCAAACACCTCAGGATGTCTAGTTGATGAGTTGAAGTGGCAGTAGCATAGAATATGGTGGTGGGATATATGCAGGGGCTTCCAGCAGTACAGGATGGGAAGGGGATCACACTCCAAAAAGACCCCAGAATTTTAGAGTTTTTATCCCCCAAACCAGTGTACTTGGAATTCTTCTGTTATGTATCCCTGTTGATATTAAGCATGAAGCAGTTCGGTTGGGCATAATCAGCTGCTGGGGGTGTGTCTCAATGTGGAGCAGACTCCATTCTCACCAGATCTCATTTACCAGGACCAAGACCAGATTGACCTTGCCCATGGATGGCTCCACCTACAGAGGGCTCTGCCCATGCATGGTCTTACCCACAGAGGGCACTGCCCAATAGATGGCCCCATCCATGGATGGCCTCACCTACAAAGGGGCCCTGCTCATATATGGTCCCACCCACAGAGGGGTCCACCCATGGATGGCCCAAACCATGGCTTGGTCCAGTCCACAGGCTCCCTGGAATAATTGTTCTGAGCCACTGCTTGGAACCTTAGAGATTGTAGTGATAGGAGTGAGGATCCAGGCTGTGAGAAGCTTACTTGGTTTCCTGGCTCCAAGTAGGGGGAGCTGGGGGCAGATGCCTAGGGACTAGATCTGAGAGAAGTCTCAGCTATGGAAGAAGTCTTTCACTCCAGCCCCCTTTTAAACTGTTGCTATTCCAAAGGCAAGGAATTCTTGGGGTCTGAGTACAAAGAGGCCGATGCTTGTCATGTTTCCACAAACATATTTTATTATACTGTATAATTTAAGTTATCGTTTTATTCAAGTGACATTCAAACGTGTGAAAAACGGTTGCATATGCCATAGTCATTAATGAAATCATTACGTACAAATGGTTACGCTTTACCAAGTCATTCATTAAAAAGTAAATTAATGAGAAGGACAGCATTAAAATTTTTTGCAATCATTACCAGGTCCAGCCTAACCCACTTTTATAAATATTCATCAACAGGAACGTGCCTCAAGAATTCACCCAGTAAATTAAATTCTCATCTTGAAGTGTTTTGCTTCTATTAACGGCATCGGCCGTGGTACTTTCTTTGATTTGTTTTCTGGAACTTTGGGATATATTGTATGGAAATAATGACAAACTCTGAATAATCGCTGATAATTAGGCCAAATCTATTATTTCCATGGTATTTACATTTTGATTACTATTTCCCCCCCAAAGGCAACATCTTGAATTTATTCTCACATGAGACAAAATAGTATCTGAGGATTTTTTTTAATGTGGGTAGAGAACTCAGAAATGGACTAGGCCAGCTCTTTAATGGTGATGGAAACTCCTGCCAACATTTCTGCCAAGCGACCCTGTGACTTCTGCTTAAATACCATCAATGCTGAGCATCTCAGTGTCACCTAAGTGGTCCAGCCTAGGTTGGGCACTGTTGATTGTCATAACTCTCCCTAAGCTAGTCCAAGTACTTTCTCACTCTGTGTCCTAAGCCTGGTGGTTGGGAATTAAAAAACAACAACAAATTCACAAACATGGAAAAGTTGCCTGTTGAAATCTCATGCTCTTGTCTTCTCTTGTCTTCTATCCTCTGTCAAAGGTGATTTGAAACTTCTCTCAAGTGACTAAACTCTGGGTTCTTCACTTTTCTCTTTCCTGGAGAAGCCCCTTACCTCAGAAACTCTATAGGATCTGATTGTCCCCTCCCTTTTTGGTTTTATCTTTCCCATAATCCATCGTTTTTCTCTTTACTTTAATCCAAGTAACCCTGAACCATGGATTTTTCTTTTTAACTCTGAACTATACACAGGCTTTTCCTTCTGCATGAAATGCTCTTCATTTGGTTGCATGGTGAACTCCTACCCTTGTTCAGTGGTCACTGCTTCTCTGTAGCCCTCAATGGTTGGTTCCCAATTCCTCTCCCCAGATGCTTTCTTTCTACTTTGTTTCTTCTATAGTTCTGTAGCCTACAATCCATGCCCTGGTTCAGGAATCCCTTCATCTTCATCAACATTGGGCCTATTTCTCCCAGATTATACATTCAATGCTATTCCTGTAACCTCAAAGCAACATGCAGTGAAAAAAAATTATCTGCAACATACATTCTGCTT
Organism: Suncus etruscus; assembly: GCF_024139225.1. Lineage (NCBI taxonomy): Eukaryota > Metazoa > Chordata > Mammalia > Eulipotyphla > Soricidae > Suncus > Suncus etruscus. Next base: position 47,632,099 of record NC_064862.1, on the reverse strand, counting down.
CCTCACTAGCCCACAATTCTTATTGTATGCTATAAAATTCCATTATTTTTAGGGGTTTTTTTTTGGGGGGGGGTCTTAGGGACATGCACATTCAGTGATATGCAAGGCTTATATTTGATTTTGTGCTCTGGGATAGTGATCTCTGAAGGTGCTCAGGGAACCAAATGTGATGCTGGGGACTACACACATGCCGGTTACACATATGCAGGGTAAAAAGGTCCCGTGCTATTTCTCCAGCCCCTAGATCCTAGAACCTGAGAGTGCTCAGAGTTTACTCTTAGCTCTGTACTCAGAAATTACTTCTTTCAGGCTCAGGGGGCCATATGGGATGCTGGGGACTGAACCGGGGTTGGCCCTTTGCAAGGCAAATGCCCTACCCACTGTGCTATTGCTCCAGCCTGGTCTCATTATTTTTTAAAAAGTCATACAAGTATTTTGTAAATAGAAAAATTTGAAAATTTAAACAGAAAATTTAAGTATTCAAGATACTTGAATATTTAAAACATAGGTTTGGGAAATCAATAGATTGAAAACCACCCACACTGTTGATGACTATGTTTTAGACTTTAAAAGGAAGAAGTCACAGTAGAGTAAATGAGTAGGATGAGAAGAGGGCCTCTCATTATTTCTGAGAGCCCCTAATAGGTGACAGGGTGGGCACCATGCGTGGGTAGGCCCAGGGCTCTGTTAATCATACATACAGCAGTTATGAGCATGGAGCTTGGATTTAGACCTCCTGGTTCCAGTCTAGTGGGGAGACCAGTGCTTTGAAGCCAGTTATTTACCTGGCTCTAGTCAACCATGTCCTCTTTCATGGGCTGGGAGCAGCACACAAGGGCTTCCATCATTCCTGTAATGCCTGTGAGCCTGTGCTGGAGAGTGGCCCCTATTGGCTGGAGGAGGAAACTGCCTGTCTTTAGCCTTTGTGCAACCCACTCCAGCCCAGAACAGGGGGATTTCCAAATATCTGGCCCAGCTCCACTGCCTTCTGTGTGGTCATCATCTCCTTGGAACCCGAGCATCCTAGAGGTCTCTCCTGGACCCCGGAGAACCCGTGGGCAGGCACAGAAACACAGGAAGCTTGTTCTTAGCAGGACTTAGCCTTTCTCTGCCTCCCACCTTGGGCATGGCTCAGAATCAGGCTAGTTGATGAGGTTTTCTCACTGTCCATGTTACACTGAGTCTCATTTTCATGAAGCCAAGCTCATCTGGAGCAAGAAGTCAAAAAGCAGCTGATCTTCTGTTGGCAGAGGGTCTGGGCAGATCCCCCCTCTTGGAGGTCTTTCTCTTCTCCCACGAAGCAGCTGTAGTGAGTTCCATCTCCTCTCCAGGAGTGGGGCTGGTGTGTAGAACCCTGGATTGTGACCACACAGAGGCTATAAGTGATGTTCCAGGGAACAGCTTGATTGGGTTGGGCAGCTGCAGAGTCCGCAGGCACTGACTGAGTGAAGTGTGTTCTGGCTCTGAATTCAGACCTCTAGGGCACTTTGGCCATGAACCCAGGACATCGGGTCCGAGTGCATATGTGGATGTGTGTGTGTGCAGGGAGAAGGGGTGGCAGCTGTAGGGATGCAGGAAAGCTGGAGAGAGGAAACATTCTAGGCTGATTTTCTCGTTCCAAGGACAGTCCCTTCCCCAGAGCCAGGGCTTTGAGACTGGAGAGAGGCGACACATTTCTCTGCTCCAGGTGGAGAACAGACATGTACAGCTGAGAGAGAAAAATACAGAGAACAAACTCAACAAAACAGATAGAGGGAGAGAGACAGAGAGACAGAAAACAGAGAAAGACAGAAAAGAGGCAGAGAGAGGAGAGAGAGTAAAGATAGAAAAAAATAGAGCGGAAGAGAGGAGAAAGGAAAAAGGAGAGGAGAGAGTGGAAGAGAGGCAGAGAATAAAGAGGAACAGAAAGAAGAGATTGGGAGGTAGAGAAGAAAAGAGTAGAAGAGGGTAGAGGGAAAAATAGATAGATAGATAGATAGATAGATAGATAGATAGATAGATAGATGAAAGAGAGCGAGCGAGAGAGAGAGCATTCACCCAGGTGTCTGTGTCAGGGATGTACAGATGCCCCTGCATGCAGTGAACTTACCTGGGAAAAGGCCAAGGGCACATGCATCTATGCCAAGTCAGCCCCTTGCAAACACCTCCTCTGTCCATCAGGCTACCCTCTTGCTCCCTGTCCAGGGAAAACCCGGACATATCCTCAGCAGCTCCAGACAGACCCCAAATCACTTCCCACCTGGTGAAATTCAGTGCGCACTGGAAATGCCTCTTCCACCCTGAGCTCCCTCAGGGTGAATTTTATTTCCGTTAGGTGGAGAAACTTCATTTCCATGGTATCCCCTATGCCTGCTGCTGTGGGAGTACCTCACAATCAGGGCAAGTGACAAGTCCCGGCACTTCTGTTTGGTCTGAGAATGATATTGGTTAGCTCTAGCTTTAGAGCAGGAACTGGACAGATGATCTGTGGATTCAAACTGGGTAATGAGGTCCATTGAGCAGGGACTCTGGCAGCCCCCTGAGATCCCCAAAGGGGCAAGCTATCCCCCAAGATGGAAGAGTTGAGCGACTCCTGTTGTATTTACACCGTGATGGCCTCTCTCTCTTACATTTTTAAATAAATAATTTTAAATGTTGAATCACTGTGAGATTCAGTTTCCAAGTTGTTCATAAATGAGTTTTAGTCAAAAAAAAAAAAAAAAAGCCAGTACCTGGGACCAGAGCACAGTCAGTGCACAGTAGGAAGAGCATTTGTTTTGCACATGGCAGATCTGGGTTTGATCCTTGTCATTCCATATGGTCCCCTGAACATGCCAGGACTAATTTCTGAGCACAGAGCCACAAATGACACCTGAGAGCTACTGGGTGTGGCACCAAAACAAAACAAAACTCTTCAACACCCAGGGCACATTTCCTGCCCTCCCCTCTGCTTCTGGAGCAGACATATTCCTTTCTCTATCTTTCTCTCCCTGTTGTCTCTGTCTCTCTGTCTTTGTCTCAGTCTCGCTTTCTCTCTCTTTTAGATACTGTGATTTGCAATACTGTTACTGAGACGTATCATGCCTATCACTTCTCTTCCTTTCAGCGTTCAGTTCTTGCCCAGAGTGATCCTTTCCGTCTGTTTCTATGTGCAAATCTTGCTCTTTTTCTGTTTGTTTGTTTACCTCACACTGATTTTGCTCTGCAGAAGTGATTGTCCTACCTGCTCCCTCATTTGTGTCACAAAACTAGAGCAGGCAAGTGCCCCGCAGCCCTTCCCTGGGCACTGCAGCTGTCTTCTCCAGGGCCTTTTCCTCCATGCTTAGTAGCATTCCCACTTTAGGCAGGGGCACCTTGACAGAACACAGGCTGCCTGAGATTCCACCCCTGTCCAAGGACACTGGGGATGGGGAATACAACGCTGAAAGGAGATCCCCTGAGCCTCCCAAAGTGGGTAACACTTCTGCCTGCAGCCAGCTCCTTTAGACAGCTGGGAAATCAGTTTAGGTAACAGCAGAGGTGTATTTGCTGAAATAGTCAGAGCAGGTTTGGAGAGAAGTAGTGCAGAAACCTGCACAGGCCCGCTTTGGGGGCAGCTTTTCATTGAGCCTGAGCCATGTACCCGTTCACTATGCCCATAGGCATGCTGCTGTCACCTGGGTCACTGCTCAGCACATGCCACTGGGTATGTCGAATCCCAGATGCTACTGGTCAGAGCTGCTGGCTCACCTACCTCGCCCATGGCCCTTCACGCTCCACCACATCCCTGGCTGTTCCCCAGGAATGTGCTCCTACGCCTTTCTGTCTGAGGGTTCCAATCCTCACCTGCATCTCAATGCAAACTATGTTGTCTCTGGGGGTCCCCCATGGATATGCCTGTGGGGAGGAGGTGCACCCTTCAGCAACACTCACAGTCGCAGTTGCAATGCGGCATCTATCATGTTCTTCTTCCATGAGTGGCACTTACATGCTCCCAGGGGTGTCACACACACAGAGTGGCATGTGTGTAGAACCTCTCAAGGTATGTAGACCCTAGTGGGTTGGAGCAGGTGGATCTTGTTTATTGTCATGTCCTGTGCCCAGCTCTGTGCCTCGACTGTCCCAGACTTTCCACATGCACGTAGAAAGAATGAGAAGGATATTGGCGTGATAGCACAGAGGGGAGGGCATTTGCCTTGGTTGACCAGGGTTGGTCCCTAGCATCCCATATAGTTCCCTGAGCCTTCCACAACTAATTCTGCACACAGAGCTAGGAGAAACTTGAGTGCTGCTGGATATGACCCCAAAACCAAAAAATTAAAAAGAACATGAAGGGGGTGAAGTAGCAGGTATGGGGGTGGGGTGATGGCAGTGAGTTCTTGGGAAATAATAAAATGAAGGTGTTGGGAGAGATAGCATGGAGGTAAGGCGTTTGCCTTGCATGCAGATCGTCAGTGGTTTGAATTCTGGCATCCCATATGGTCCCCCGAGCCTGGCAGGAGTGATTTCTGAGCATAGAGCTAGGAGTAACCCCTGAGCCCTGCCAGGTGTGACCCCCCCCCCAAAAATGAAGGTGTTATTTGGGGGGAGGGTCAGGGAGGAAGTCTCATCCAACAGCGTTCAGGGCTTACTCCTGGCTCTGTGCTAGGGGTTCATTCTTGGTATTTCTTGGACACCATACGGGGATCAAACTCAGGACAGCTATATGTAACACAATTGTTTTATGTAATTATTCTGTCCTGTCCCTCCATGATGTGATTTAGATACCCACAATACACAGAGCTCACAGGTGAGGAAACTGAGGCCCAGAGAGGCCCAGAAGAGACATGCCCAAAGCCTCAGCCAGCTGCTAATCACGAGCCCACTTTTCTCCTCCCACAGCTGCTCCGGGGCAGCCTTACCACCCTGCACATCAGCCTCATGCCAGAGGATTTCTGCTGGGATTCCTTTCCTGTGGCAGTGCTCAGGGCTAATTTGGGGCTCTGTGCTCTGTGTGTGGGGCTGTGTCTCTGTGCTTCCTCTTTCTTCTCCCTCTCCAGCTGTCTGAGCACACCGCACAGGGCCACTGGAGTAGATGTGGCTCAGAAAGTGACAGCAACAATATTAAGAGTGAAAAAGATCAATTAGACTCATCGAGCTGTTTTGTGAAGCTGATTAAATTAGGATCCTCCTTATGCATGTGGGGCAGCAGGTTCTCAGGCTGTTGCCCAGCTGTGCATGGCTCTTGTTAGTCCCCAAGGTGGGTGTAGTCCCTCTGCCCTGGACCACAAAGGGACACAGACTGGGACCATAGGATCTCTGACCTACATCCCTGTGTTTCCTCTCAGAATCACACAATAGGTGAGGGTCAGTGTTCAGGAAACATTTTTAAGAAGATCAAAGTCACTTACCTAGCAAGTGAGCTATGTGGGGGGAACTGAGAACTCTTTTTTTATTTATTTATTTTTTTTTGGTTTTTGGGCCACACCCGGCGGTGCTCAGGGGTTACTCCAGGCTGTCTGCTCAGAAATAGCTCCTGGCAGGCACGGGGGACCATATGGGACACCGGGATTCGAACCAACCACCTTTGGTTCCGGATCGGCTGCTTGCAAGGCAAACGCCGCTGTGCTATCTCTCCGGGCCCTTTTTTTTTTTTTTTTTTTTTTTTTTTGGTTTTTGGGTCACACCTGGCAGTGCTCAGGGGTTACTCCTGGCTCTATGCTCAGAAATCACTCCTGGCATGCTCAGGGGATCATATGGGATGCCGGGATTCAAACCACTGACCTTCTGCATGCAAGGCAAATACCTTATCTCCATGCTATCTCTACAGTCCTCCAAAACCCATATTTTAATTGTTTTTTTCTTTTACTTTTTTAGTGCTTGGGCCACCCAGTGTGCCACTACAGTAGGCTAAGAGGCTTCCTCCAGGCTATGTAATCAGGCCTCACACAAACCCCACATAAGCTTCACACAGGCCTCACAGGCCCCACACAGGTGCTACACAGGTACTACAAAGGCCCCCCAAAGGCCTCACATAGGCCCCACACAGGACCTACATAAGCACATTCAGGCCTCACACAGTTCTTCACAAGACCCCAAACAACTCCCACATCTGATCCAGAAGGCCTCATAGAGGCCTCACAAAGAGCCCACAAAAGCCACATACAGGCTCCCTAGAAGACTCACACAGGACCCATTTAAACACCAGCAGGCCCCACAAAGACCCTCCACAGGCCTCATACATGTGTCACACAACCCCTATGCAGGCCCCACACAGGTCCCACATCACATAGGCCTCAGACAGGACTCACTGAGCCTCTTAGAGGCCACACACAGGCCTCACACAGGCCCCACATGTAACTCCACCCTGGATTTAGGTATACCTACCTGAGACCCTCCCATTCCGGGGAGTGGTCTTGAAAGGTTATATAAAGCCTTTGACCCAGGGGATTAGGCCCTTTTGCGCTTTTGGTCTTTGGCCAGCATGGAGGTCAAAGGGAAGATGTCTGACAGGAGTTAAGATGCAGGGCTAGCTAAGAATAGCAAATGCTTGAAAGGTAATGATACAGGCCATACATGTGGTGGATAGGGTATGAATCAAGTTGATGCTTCCTAATGCCTGTCTCTGGATGAGTCTGATTCCGCCGTTCACCTAAACCTGGGACCTGCCAGCTGAATGAGGATTGTGGAGCCACGTGGCCTGGGATGGCAGAGAAAAACCCCTCCATCCATCCTTCTCTATCCAGCTCCATAATTAATTATTTAATGCAACACCTACACAGGCCTCACACATGTCCAACATAGGCCACAGACAATTCCCACACAATCCTCACATAGGCCTCACCCAGATCTCACCCAGAATTTACACAGGTTTCACACAAGCACTACACAGACTCCACCCAGGCCCCCCCACAGGTCCCACACTGACCTCACACAGGATCTACATACGCCCCCCCACAGGCATCAGGCAGGCCTCACTCAGGCCTTACACAAGCCGCATACAAGCTTTTCGCAGGCTTCAGAGACCCACACACAGGCCTCACACGGGGTACACACAAGCTCACAAAGACCTCACACAACTCACACAGTTCTCAATGGGTTTCACAGAACTTCCTCACAGGCCTCACAGGGGTTTCACACAGGCGTCACACAGCATCACAAAAGACTTTACATAAACCACACAGAGGCCCCAGGCCACAGACAAGTTCCACCTAGTCGCCATGCAGGCCCATAGAAGTACTAATATGGCCCCAACCAGAACCAGAAAGGCCCCACACATTTCCCACACAGTCTTCATATAGGCCCCCCCCCAAAGCCATGCACAGGCTCCATCCACAGTGGCCTCACACAGGCCCCACACAGACCTCACAGAGGTCATACACATGTCTTATACAGGTCTCAGACAGAACTCACATAGACCTCACACGGGCCCCACGCAGGCCTCGTACATGGCTCACAAGGCTGCAAAGAGGCCACACACAGGCCTGAACAGGCCCCCAAGAGGTCTCATCCAGGATTCACACAGATCTCACATAGGCCCCACACAGACCTCACACCTGGTATACACAGGACTCAGACAGGTGCCACACGAACCTCACACAGGCCTTTCACAGGTCTTACACAGGCTTAACACAGGCCCCATACAGGCATGACAACAGTCCTCATAGAGGCCTCACCTAGGCATCGCAAGTTTCACACAGATCTCACATGGGACTTATATAGATTCTCTATGACTCAAGAAAGCTTCGAGCAGGCCTCACACACATCCCACATAGGCCCCACAGACCCCGCATCTGTCTCCCACAAGAATAACATAGGCCATACACAGGCCACACATAGGCTTGCTCAGGCCTCACACAGACTTCACCAAGGCCCCCCACAGGTCTCACACATGACCCACAGATGTCACACAGGTTGCGCACAGGCCTCACATAGCACTTACACAGGACTCACGCATGTCCCACATAGACCCTACAGATTCCTCATTGTTGTGTTAAATAATTAACGATGGTGATGGATGGTGAAGGATGGATGCCTTTGTCCTTAGGCCCCGGCCACATGGCTTCATCCCCCATCAACCGGCGGGTCTGGGGTTCAGGAAAGCGACGGGTATTGAACTCACTCACAGGCAGGCATCAGGAAGCATCAACTTTATTCATGCCCTATTCACCACATGTGTGGCTTATATCATAACCTTTCAAACATTCAGCCATTCTTAGCTAGCCCTGCCTCTTAACTCCTTTCAGCCATCTTCCCTTTCATCTCCTAGCTGGCCAAAGACCAGAAGCCTGGGAGAGCCAGCCAAAAGCCCTAATCCCCTCTGGTCCATAGAGGTAGATAAGCTCTACCTTTTCCAAGACCCCTCCCAGGAATGGGCGGGGTCTTGCAGGTAAGGTCAAGATACCTAGGGAGAAAGGGTGGGGGATGAGGCTTCACCTCATCTGTCTCACACAGGAATAACAGGTCCCAAACAAGTCTCACACAGGCCACACAGGCTCAATATAATCCTCACAATGGCCTCACGCAGGCTGTATACAGGTTTCCCCAAACCTCACACAGGCTCACACAGGACTCGTGTAAGCTTCATACTGGCCTTACATAGGCCACAATGTCTCCATATAGGCCCCGAATAGTCCCCACACAGGTCCACACATACCCCATACAGTTCCCACACAGGCGCCACACAATCATTTTTTGGGGGGCCACACCCCAGGGGTTACTCCTAGCTAAGCACTCAGAAATTGCCCCTGGCTTGGGGACCATATGGGACGCTGGGGGATCGAACCGCGGCCCTTCCTTGGCTAGCGCTTGCAAGGCAGACACCTTACCTCTAGCGCCACCTCGCCGGCCCGTGCCACACAATCTTAACAAAGACCCAAAGCAGACCTCACACAGGTTTCACACAGGCTTTACACGGGCCCCACACAGACCCCACATCTGTCTCAACAGGATCACACAGCCATATACAAGCCACACACAGAATGCACACATGGCCCCAGAGGTCTCGCTCAGGCTTCACACAATCTGCACAGAGGCCTCAACTAGCCCCACAAAGCCCCACACAGGTCTCACACATGCCTCACACATGTTAACACAGGCCTCACAAAGGCCTCACACAAGCCCAAAACAGGTTTCACATAGACTCCACACATGCTTCACCAAGACCTCATAGGTCTTTCACATGTCCCACAAATGCCTCACCCAGGTTCACCAGGCCTCACATTAGTTTCACACAGGACTCAAGCAGGCTTCACACACCCCACACAGGCATTACAGAGGTCTCACACAGGCTCATACAGACTCCATTCTGCCTCATACAGGCCCCACACAAACCTCACACACCTCATAGAGGCCATATACATGCTCTATCCTATACAGATTTTTTGTTTTGTTTTGTTTTGTTTTTTTGGGCCACACCCGGCGGTGCTCAGGGGTTACTCCTGGTTGTCTGCTCAGAAATAGCTCCTGCTAGGCACAGGGGACCATATGGGACACCGGGATTCGAACCAACCACCTTTGGTCCTGGATCGGCTGCTTGCAAGGCAAACACCGATGTGCTATCTCTCCGGGCCCTATCCTATACAGATTTTAAATATGGGGCCTGTGAGGGACCTGTATGAGGCCCCATATATTTCCACAAAGCCGCAAAATGGCCATCCATACACAGGCCCCAATAGGTCCCACACAGGCCCCACACAGGGCATACAATCCTCATACTTGGTTCACACAGACTCACAAAGGTCTCACAATTACCACATAAGCCTCCTACAGGCCCCACAGAGGTCTCACACAAAACCCACTCTGGTGCCATACAAGCCTCACATGGGCCTCACACATGTCTCTCATAGGCCTCAAAAGGTTTTCCACAGTATCACACAGATTTTATGTAGGCTTCATAGAGTTCTCACAGTCCTCGAACAAGTCACCCAGAGTCCTAACACAGACATCACACAGGCGACAGGTCCCCCATGACTTCACACAGACCAGACAAATCCCACACGGGCCTCACAGAGATTTCAGATTTCACTCAGTCCTCACAAAGTCCTCCCTCACATAGGCCCCACAGAGGTCCCTCACATACACAATATAAACTTTACACAAGCCTCATATAAGTCTCATATGGATCCCACACAGGCATCAAATGGGCCCCACATAGGCCTCACATAACCCTCATAAGGCCCCAAATAGGGCTCACATAGGCCCACACAAGTCTTACATAGGCCACACACAAGCCTCCCATAGAATCACACAGTCCTAACAGGCCTCACATAAGGCCTCACAAAGGTCCCACACAGGTCTCACAAAGGCCTTATACAAGTCACACACAGACCTCACATAGTCCTCACATAGGTTTCACATAGGCCTCAAATAGGCCTCACGCCACACACAGTTCTCACACAGAACTCATACAAGTCTCACGTGCCTCATGTAGGCCTCTCAAAGGCCTTGCACAGGCCTCACATAGGCCACATAGAGGTATTCATAGAATTACACAGGCCCACACAGGCCTCACACAGGCCCCACATAGGTCTTTCATAGGCCTCATATAGGCCTCACGCAAGTCTCCCAAGGAATCACACATTTTGTTGATGTATTTAAGGGAATAAATTACTCAATGTACCTTTAACTACATAATGAAATACACTGTAGCTTAAGAAGTATTAAAAGGGTCCAGAGTGATATCACAGTGGTAAAGCATTTGCCTTGCACACAGCTGACCCAGAATGGACCTAGGTTCGAGCCCCAGCATCTCATATGGTCCCCCAAGCCAAGAACGATTTCTGAGCGCATAGGCAGGAGTAATCCCTGAGCTCCACCAGGTGTGGCTCAAAAAAACAAAACAAAACAAAAGGTATAAAAAGAAGGTATACATATCCTTTAAGATTTTTGAGATAGGGGCCAGAGAGATAGCATGGAGGTAAGGCATTTGCCTTGCATGCAGAAGGACGGTGGTTTGAATCCCTGCTTTCCATATGTTCCCCTGAGCCTGCCAGGAGCAATTTCTGAGCATAGAGCCAGGAGTAACTCCTAAGTGCTGCTGGTATAACAGCCCCCCCCAAAAAAGATTTTTTTTTATTTGTATTTTATTAAAACACCTTGATTACAAACATGATTGTGGTTGGGTTTTAGTAATGTAAAGAACACCCCCTATCACCAGTGCAACATTCCCAACACCAGTGTCCCAAATCTCTCTCCTACCCACCCCACCCCTGCCTGTACTCTAGACAGGCTTTCTATTTCCCTCATACATTCTCATTGTTAGATTAGTTCACAATGTAGTTATTTCTCTAACTAAACTCATCACTCTTTGTGGTGAAATTCATGAGGTGAGCTGTAACTTCCATCCCTCCTCTCTTTTGTCTCTGAAAATTATTATTGCAAGAATGTCTTTCATTTTTCTTAAAACCCATAGATGAGTGAGACCATTCTGTGTCTTTCTCTCTCTCTCTGACTTATTTTACTCAGCATAACAGATTCCATGTACATCCATGTATAGGAAAATTTCATGACTTCATCTCCTCTGACAGCTGCATAATATTACATTGTGTATATGTACCACAGTTTCTTTAGCCATTCGTCTGTTGAAGGGCTTCTTGGTTGTTTCCAGAGTCTTGCTATGGTAAAAAGTGCTGCAATGAATATAGGTGTAAGGAAGGGATTTTGTATTGTATTTTTGTGTTCCTAGAGTATATTCCTAGGAGTGGTATAGCTGGATTAAATGGGAGCTCAATTTCTAGTTTTTGGAGGAATCTCTATATCACTTTCCATAAAGGTTGTACTAGACAGCATTCCCACCAGCACTGGATAAGAGTTCCTTTCTCTCCACATCCCCGTCAGCACTGCTAAAAAAAAAAAAAAAGATTTTTGAGATAATCTGAGGAGAGGATAAATTCTGGATCACAACTTCATTCCGCAACACAGGCTTGTAGAGTCTGAAAAAAATGGCTTGCAGCATTCACAATCAGGAAATGTCCTAGATCCGAGGATCTCTCAAAAGCTGAAACCAGTTGTGAGCAACAGTCTCTGGTGAACTGAAGTGGTAGAAATTGACCATAGAGAACACATCAGCAATGGTGGTGTGCCTACCTTCTTTCAGGATGACCTGCAGTTCAAAGACTTGAGCGACTTCAACAGCAGCCGCAGCCAGAGCAATGGCATAGAGCAGGAGACCTTCATACAGGATGAACCACTGGGGAGGACCATGAGCAGTTCAGAAGATAATGGTGCTATCTGAGTCCTGCGCTCCATGAGTGGGCCGTCCACAGCAAGTCTCACTGGACTGATTTATATTGATCTTTCAAACTTACACTGGAGCAGCACTATAAGCACCAGTGCGACTGCTGCAGCAGGGGTGGCATCATCTTCTTTCTGAGAAAAAGAAATGATCATATACAAGAAAGAAGGACTAAATACAATACAGACGAACACAAACACACACACACACACACACACACACACACACACACACACACACACACACATGGATTGATCCATAGAAAAAATTGACCCAGATAGAATGGGTCAAAAGGCTTCAAAATATACAGCTGGCATGTCAGGTGAAAAAGTTTTCTATTTTCTTGCACTATCGACATTGATGGAGGGGAACTTTGCTAAAAAAAAAATGGTGGGACAGAGCAATGGCATGGCAGTAGGGTGTTTGCCTTGCATGCTGCTGACCCAGGACAGACCAAGGTTCGATCCCCCAGCATCCTATATGGTTCCCCAAGCCAGGACCAATTTCTGAGTGCATAACCAGGAGTAGGGCCTGAGCGGCACTGGGTATGGCCCAAAATTAAAGAAAAGGCTTCATGGTTTAGAACATGCATAGAACATTCTTAAAACAATCATAATATTTAAGACTAGAATACTTAGTGATATAGTGATCATTGTAAAAAGAGTCTAAGGCATTCAAATACTTTATCGAAGGATCTCTGTGGAGAGAAACATTAGAAGATATAGGCAGGTAATTTCAAATGGAAAATGAATGATTTAAAATATTTATTAAGACAGCATCATGAGCACTGTATTAGGAGTCCAGTGGAAGATATCACTGCATTGTGAAACTAGGATATCTAAACTATATCTTCACAGTCACTGTTAACAGAAGCATTAAAGATTATTATAAACATTATAGAATAGAAATTAAAACACCGAAACATTATAATAATGAGCAACATAGTGGGAGTTTACATCCTGCAGCTGTTTTTCTGTTGGTAAAAAAGTTAGAGCATTATTACAGACATTTCTAAGAAACATCCAGTTAAATATCCATTAATTTAAACAGCTGTATTCATAGCAGCAAATTTCTTTGAAGAATAAAAATGAATATAAGCTGCTGAAATTTTAGATGAATTAGCTATTTCTAAAATTTCTTGATCATCAAATTGAAACCAAAGTTTCCTTGACATATTTTTACAATAGGCTATGCAATGACCCTTTTGCATTTCACCAAAATGGTTCAAAACAGAGAATAATTTATATTCCTTATGGTTGTTCTTAGAGTCCATAGTGTACTGAGATAGATCAAGGTTTTCTAAAGGAAAGTCCAATTAGGTCTTTAGTTTTTTCATCTTCTTTCCATTGTAAGAGAAGCGTTTCAAAGGTATTAAGAGCACAGGTGGTAGTTTCCAAATTTCTGTCCATTTTAAGGAATCCTGATGTGTGTCATAGTGGCTGCAATAAACCCTATTGTTGTCTTTTAGTTCTTCTTTAAAAAATGATCAGACTTTAATACAAAATCCAAAGTCGACGACAACAGAAATGATACCCAATCTACATCAAGCTGTACACGGGAGGAACAATTGCGCTAGCATTATGGAAGGGTTGGGGGAGGGGAGAGGAATGCATGCTGGGAACAAGGGTGGAGGGAGGACAACACTGGTGGTGGGAATGCCCCTCATTCATTACTACTATGTGCCTTTAATATTACTGTGAAAGAGTTGTAATTCACTTTGCCCACAATTAAAAAAAATTATATAAAAAACACTTTAAGGCAATCTTGCAACCTGCATTTATCTGTAGATGTCAAAGGCAAGGATAAATGAGTAAAAATCTCTGATTCTTGAGATCCTTGGTGGTAGAAGAAGCATTGAATTGTAGATTTAAGCTGTCCTTGGAAAAGTGTAGCAATAATAAACTCATTAAACTGAATCTCTTCTAAGCTTGTTTTACAGCTTTTGAGTCAATAAGATAATCTCTATTTTCTCTATATATGTGTATTCTGTATATCAGATTTGTTCAAGTCCTGATGAAGACCATCAAGAATAGAAGTAGTTCAAATGGATTCTGTTGACTGTCTCCTGCAAACTGATTATCTTTCCAATGGTCATCTTAAAGTCTTTTGGGTCGATATGCCTGTGCTGTCCTGCCTATAAGGCTTTTTTAATCTTACCAAACTCTTCTGACACTTTGCCTTTATGTCCCAATGGATTTAACCTATAAATGTCCTTATTATAATGGCTCTGGTAATAATCAGTTAAACTGAAAACATTATACAGGCATTGTAGCACTGAGTTCATGTAACAAGTGCTTTATAAATTATGATGTCCAGTGAAAGTAGGGCCAGTTCTTTCATTTACAGAATCGAGATTCTGGAACTGGTCATTTCCACTCACTATAGTCTCTGCCTCATAGTGTGATGTCAGCTTATTATCCCAGTTTCCTGTTGAGGTCACAGTTTCCTGCTCACATTTTTTGAATAATCTGTGTTGGTTCTGAGGGAAGGTTTACACTCTTATAATGCAATTGTATATGAGTTTTTTCATTTTTGAGAATCCTGCTTCTGACAAGGTATAGTGGGACTCAAAGTTTCTTGTCAGGGTTGCCATTTATAGAAACATAAGCATATCCTTTCCTCAAATTAGATTACCAGCAACTCCCTCATTATCCATTTTACCAAAATAGGTGAATTGTGGGGTTTTATTTTGTACTTGAACCTCTTCTTTAAAGTGCTTTTCTGAAGCTGTATAGAGCTTTCCTTGGAGTAAATTTAAGAATTTTAGGGAAAATCATGTTAAAGATGGCATATATTTTAGAAGTACCAGGCCTTTCCAGTAGAATAATGGGGGAAATTTTCTGAAAAATCAGATAGTGCTCATTGAAGGGGCTCACTGAGAGGTAATATACCTTTTATTTCCCTTTTTTGGAATAGGCAACACTATTATTTCAGGATCAAAACTTAACAAGGAAATTGTTCTGAGACTTGCTCTGATTATAAGAGCAGAGATAAATTCCAAATAGGGCACATAAATGGGCAAGGCTACTTGTTTTGTAAGTAAACCCATTCTAGAGGCCCAGATATCTGAGCAATAGCACCCATAAGAGAATGAGGGGCTGCAAAAATTAAAAGCCACACCTTCTCTCCACAAAAGATAGGACTTTTGGAGCCAGTTCATGAAAAAACAAAACAAAACAAAACAAAACTAATTCTTTTTGGGCCTTTCGTGTTAAACACCTGGGGCTATTTAAATCTGGATTTTCTTCAAAAGTATGAAATAAGTTGCTGAGTCTGAGTTTGGAATCCCAAGGGAGGGATGGATCCAATTTATATCTTCGGGTTTTTTTTTTTTTTGTTTTTTTTTTTTTGGTTTTTTGGGCCACACCCAGTGACGCTCAGGGGTTACTCCTGGCTATGCGCTCAGAAGTCGCTCCTGGCTTGGGGGACTGTATGGGATGCCGGGGGATCCTAGGCTAGCTCAGGCAAGGCAGGCACCTTACCTCTAGCGCCACCACCCGGCCCCCAATTTATATCTTCTAATAGTTTTTGAAAGTCATTAAGAGTCCTTAGATTTTTCTAATAAAAAAAATCTTTTAGGGACACTCTGAAGAATGCTCTAATACAAAGCCCAAGTATTGAAATGGAGGTAAAAATCTGGATTTTCCCCCCTGTGGCTATTGTTAACGCACCCTGTAAGCAGCTGATGACAAATTCATAAAAACATTGCAATTCTCTGTGAGTCTGAGCTGATAGTAAGATTTCATCCATGTAATACACCAAATATACTTGGGGAAACTTTTTATGAGCTGGATGCAAAACTACATCAACAAAATATTGACATGTGGTGGATGAACTCAACATGCCCTGAAGCAAAACTGTCCATTGAAATTGCTGCATAGGGGCCCTGTTACTAAGAGAAGGAACTGAAAAGGCAAATCTTTTTCTGTATTTTGTATGAAAATATTATAAAAAACAGTTTGTTAAGTCAATTATTATCTCAGGCCAGTATCTTGGAATGGCTACTGGTGAAGGTAAGTCATTCTGCATCTTGCCCATTGAAACCATCTGAAAATTTACAGACCTTAAATCAGTTAAAAGTTTCCAGCTATCTGATGGTTTCTTAATAATAAATACTGGATAATTCCAATTAGAAAAAGAGGTTTCGATGTGTTCCAGCCTCAACTATTTATTGACTAATTTTCTAAGTTGCCCTAATTTTGTGCTGTGGATAGTCCACTTGGAAACCTATATTAAAACATCAGATTCCATTCAATGGAAATTGGTTCTGGGTGCTTTAACCCAGTGCCCCAATTAAAAAGGTGAAACCTCTGAATTAACATAGTGGGAGTTTTTTGGGCAAAGGATGTGATATTCTGCTCCTCATTACTATACAAATAACATCCCCATAACATCAAAGAAACTGGAGCTATGTAAGTCATGAATATAGCTTGCTGATTTTTAGGTCCTATGCACTTCAAATACCTAGAGCTCTGGCAAATGGAATTTGAAGACGAGACCCCCTCCTATTCCTTCCAAACAGTGTTGAATGTCTTGTAGGGCCCAATTTTGGGGCCAGTCTTAAAAAAAAAAAACTACAGACACTTCTGCCCCAGAATCTAACATACCTTCAAATTTTCTGCCCTGAATTTCAAGAGATAACATTAAATTTTCTTCTTTAAGCCTAGCAGTAAAAGCTATAAATGAAGAAGCCTCAGAGTTGGTACTTCTGAAGCCTCCTTTCCTGGTACATTCTGATTTTACAGGCATAACATAAGGAAGTAATACAATTTGAGCTACATTTTCATGTCCATACTGTGTATATTGAAAAAAGAACTATTATTTTCCCCATGTGGTCAGAATCTATAATCCTGAGTCATCTTGAGCCTTGCTGTTCCCTGAGATTGGATTTCCTCAGCATTCCTACCAATGGACTTGTCTGTTTCAGAGGTGAGTTGAACTGTCCACAGACTGATTCCTGCTAATTTTTGCTGGGTGTCACAAGTGTGGCCACTCTGCTTTGCTTTGAGGCCGTGCTATCTTCTACATAATTAATACCATGATAACACATAGAAAGAGGCACAATACAAGTGTGACAATGGGGAAACCTTGTTGGCAAACACCATGCACAGAGAATGATGATGATAGCTCTGATGACCCAAAAAATACTAACCATCTGATTAACCTATCAGATAAGGAGTTAAGAATAGAAATATGGAGAATCCTCATGGAAATCAAAGAGAACATAGCTCTAGCTGAACAGAACACAAAGACAGAAATCTGAAAACTCCAAACTGAAACAACAGATCTGAAAAACATGATAGCTCAACTAAAAATCTCCATGAAAAGACTCTCCAGCAGGGTAACAGCAGCTGAGGACAGAATCAGTGAACTGGAGGATCAAATGCAGAACAACTCCATACAGCAGAAGAGAATAGAAAAGAACCTTAAGGCAAATAATCATACCATGTAAAAAGTACTCAAAGAATGTGAACAGATGAAAATAGAAGTCTTTGATAAACTCAACAAAAACAACATAAGAATCATTGGAGGCCCAGAAAGGGGATCCACAGGAAGAATCAACAGTCAAAGACATCATCACACAGAAACTCCAAGCTAAAGACTGCATGCAATCATATCCTGCATGCCCGAAGAGTACCAGCTAAAAGAGACCAAAGAAAAACACTTCAAGACACATCCTAATCACAATGATGAATCTTACAGATAGAGATAAAATACTGAAAGCAGCAAGATCAAAAAGGGAAATTATATTCAAAGGAGCATCTATAAGACTGACAGTAGACATGTCGCAAGAAACTCTCAAGGCCAGAAGACAGTGGTGGGATATTGTGACAAGACTGAACGAAATGGAGGCTTCACCTAGAACACTGCACACACCCTGACTCATGTTCAGGTTTGAAGAAAGGATACATAGCTTCACGAATAAGCAACAGCTCAGAAACTTTACAGATGCAAAAACAGCCTTAAAGGAAAAACTGAAAGGTCTACTTTAAGACAAGATAGACCAATAGACACGCCAAACTTATACACAAAGATGATGTTAAATCCCATGACAATCATCTCCCTCAATGTCAATGGACTAAATGCACCAGTTAAGAGACACAGAGTTGCTAAAAGGATTAAAAAAGATGAATCCAACCTTCTGCTGCCTACAAGAAACACACCTACCTGAATAATCTGAACAAACAGAGACTCAAAATCAAAGGCTGGAGGAAAATCATCCAAGCAAACAACACCTTTAAAAAAGCTGGGGTAGCCATATTAATATCATATGACACAAACTTTAGACCCAGAAAAGTTGTAAGGGACAAAGATGGATACTTGGTACTAATCAAGGAATATGTGTAACAGGAAGAAATCAGACTACTAAACATGCTTTCTTAAAATTATGGAGGTAATCTATATTCAAATCCTCATAGTTTAAAATTTGATTATTTCCT
Source organism: Suncus etruscus (assembly GCF_024139225.1). Classification (NCBI taxonomy): domain Eukaryota; kingdom Metazoa; phylum Chordata; class Mammalia; order Eulipotyphla; family Soricidae; genus Suncus; species Suncus etruscus. The sequence goes on along the minus strand of NC_064862.1, from coordinate 47,613,487 downwards.
GATGGTGAGAATTTGTTTCTGATACTGTGTTATTACTAATATCCCTAAAAACTATCTCTTGTAGAGAAGGCAAGTTCATTCCACACTCACTAAAAGGCTGACATGGAGGGTGGGTGGGTGAGAACTCTGCAGATCCACCTTGTGATTGGGTCATTTTAATATCATTTGATTCACTTTGTAAGCCAATCTCCTCAAGAGAAACTGCTAGCCACTCTACTGGTCTAGAGCCAGAAGGAGTGGCAGAACACCAACCTTAGGACTTTGGGCTTGACTATGTATGATGACCGGAAATGCCTTTCTGATATAGGACTTTAGAGGCCTTTCTGAACTATTAAAAAAAACTTCAGAAACTTTCAAAGCAAGGTTAGAGTAATTAGCCCATGCCTCAGCAAATTTTAATGTGAGGTTAGAGAATTCAGTCGAAATCTTTTGATTCTCACAATACATACAAAATAAAAAAAAAAAAAAAACAAGAAAAGCCACCACTAGTGTAATTTGCATGAGGAGAAGCCAGGGTCCTTCAACCAAAGCCCAAGAAATTGATATCACATTGAACCAAAGAGTCATAAGCTTAAAAAGCCAGAATGGTAAAATCCACCTAAGAAGCAACAAAATTAACATCTCACTAGTCAGTGGCAGAGTCCCTGTTTGATTCCCTGTTACAGTTTCAGGTCAGAGTTCAGTGACATCTATAAGTGGAGCTCCAGGCTCCAAAATGAGTATCTGGTAAGACATGGGTCTGGAAGCAAATGTTGATGCAGAAAATAATCCACACAGTAAAAAGGTACAAGAAAGGGCTCAGGTAATTCAGGAATCCCACCACATAAGCCTTCTGCTCCTAAGATAGAAAGTAGCTTAGTGGAGGAAGATCTTCCTCAGACCTCTGCCTTTATTCACAAGAACTAGGCTACACAGTAGGGTGGGAGAGGAATACCAAGTAGGAAATAATCCAATAACCCCATTGCCAGATCACACTTTAGGGTGGAGTATGAATATTGATTAGGATGATAACAGCAGTTCAACAGTCCCCCACATACCTAATATAGGACCCACAAAGGTTCCATACAGTCCTCACTTAGGCCTTACACATGCATCCCATAGGTCACACACAGGTTCCTCACAGGCCTCACATAAAACTACCCAGGCCCACATAGATTTGCACAGGCCCCCACACAGGTCCTACACAGTCTGACACAGGCTCTGACAGGCCCACACTGGCCCCACAGAGGTCCCACACAAACCCATAGTTGCCCTACTCTGGCTCCATATATGTCCCACATAGGCTTGAAAAGGTGTTCTACAGTATCACACAGACCTCATGTAGGTTTCTGAGTCCTCACACAGGCTTCACCTGGCCCCATGTCCCATGGAGTTTCCACACATGTCTCATACATGCCGAACATAGGCCTCACACAGACCTCACACAGGTCCCACACAAGCCCCACATAGTCCCCACACAGTCCTCACACAGGTTTCACACAGTTCTTACAAAATCCCCACAGGCTGCACATAGGTGTCACAGGCTCAAATTCACAAAAGCTCCAATCAGGCTTCATGTAGGCTATACACAGGCCTCAAACAGATATCACACAATTCCCACACAGACCTCACATAGGACTCATAACAGGAACCACACAGGCCTCACACAGGCCATATATAGACCTCACACAGGCCTTGTTCAGGACCACACAGCCATTAACACAAGCCTCCCACAGGCCCAGGCCCAAACATGTTTCACAGAAGCCTCACACAGACCTCACACAGCCTCATACAAGCCCCACATAAGCCTCACACAGGCCCCACACAGGTCCCAGAGAGACATTACACAGGCCCCACATAGGCCTCATACAATGCTCACACAGGATTAATATAGGCCTCACATAGGCTTCATACAGTCCACATACAAGTCTCATACATGTTCACACAGGTCTCACTCAGAACCCACCCAGGCTTCACACAAGCCTCATGTAGGCCTGACACAGACCCCAAGTAGGCCCCACAGAGGTCTTATAGATGCCTCACAGGCTTCACACAGGTTTCACCTAGGTCTCACATAAGCCTCACATAGGCTCATTCAGACCTCAGGTAGGCTTTACACAGACTGCTTAGAGTTTTCCAGAAGAGTCACAAAACTGCTCTGCTGTTCTTGGAATGTAGCGCCTGCTTTGTTTGCTTTTGTGTGTGTGTGTGTGTGTGTGTGTGTGTGTGTGTGTGGCACAACTGATTGAGCTCAGGGCTTCCTCATGTGTTCATGGATTATACCTGTGGGGTTCAGAGATTCTTTAGGATGCCAGGGATAGAACCCAGGTCAGTATGTACAAGGAAACCCTGTACTACTTGCTGTACTACTTATCTGGCTCAATTCTTATTTATGCTTTGTTTTGTTTTGGCTTTGTTTCATTTGGTTTGGTTTTGGGTCCATACAGAGCAATGTTCAGGGCTTACTCCTGGCTCAACACTCAGGACTCACTCCTTTTGTAGGGCCCAAGAAGATCATATGTGGTGCTGGGAATTGAACCTGGACCAGCCTGTGCAAGGTCAGGGTCCTCTCTGGTGGTTTTTTTTTTGTTGTTGTTGTTCCAGCCAGGGTTTGGTCTATTGTATGCTTTCAGCTCTGTGAAGGCAATGCCCTAGGTGCTTGTGTTAAGTCAACACTCACACACAGATCTGGTCTTTAGACTGTTCCTGCCCTTGGTCAGCTGCTCCAGGAACATCACCCAGATATGCTTTTGCATCTCCCACTCTCTTCTCAGTGTGCATTGAATTGGGGCCCCAGCTGTCTGACCACAAAACATATCTTGCACAGAGGAAAGGCCATTCCCCATTTCCAGGGCGATATTCCCAATGTTGTTTCATGGAATCAACCAGGAAACTGAGATAACTACTGTTGTTCTCTGACTTTCATGCACAGACCTGATTCCATGCTCTGTCCTGGTATAGGGGCTCCCATGGGCTCCCAAAATGGCTTGATGTTTTTTTTTCCATCAGGCAGACACTATTCTCCTGGCAGGAAAATTTTTCTCTAATCTTATTTGCGATTGCTAATGAGAAGCAGGCCTCTTCTCCACGTCTCGTCTCTAATTTGTTTCCAGAGGCTGGGCTGAAGCGTCTGCCATGTCAGAGAAATATTAGCAATTATTTCTCAATTACTTCCCCACTGGAAAGCAACTCTGGGAAAATGGACTCTTGAAGCTGGAAGAAGGAAAGAAAATGATTCTTAGGGTCTAGCCTGAACCACAGCAAAAGACGAATGTGTCCTGCTGTGCCCAGTACAGGGTAAGGCAGCATGAAATCTCTTTTCCCTTCTTCCCCACCTCCAGTCTAGCTCAATGTTCAAGTACAGGGGCTGGGCAGGTTTCAGCTGCTGCAAAGAAGGGGGAACAGAAGTAGGAGGGTCTCTGTGGTAGTTTCTGTAAATGGTAACTCCACCAGTGTTAAATGTGGCTTCTTGGCTCCACCACTCCTCAGATCCAAGACCCTGCAAATCCCCTCTGCTCTGTCTTCAGAGTTCAGTCAGAATCTCCCAGCTGAGCTGGGCATGGTGTCTGGCTAGTAACCCTCCCCTGGATTTTCCCAGGGGCATTTGACTGGGCACTGGTTTTGCCTGTCCCCTGCCATCCACCCAGGAGCGAGGCCAACTACCAGAATTCCATTTTCTTGGCATAATCTATTCTACCCTCAGCTACACAGCTTTGTCTTTTCAAAGTGGTTTGAATGTTTTTTTTTTAAAGACTTCTTTCTAGGGATTCAATATTCTTCCATAACATTTCATTGTTAATTTAGAGTTACTATTTTACTACTTGATGTAAAATTAAAAAAAATTGAAAAAAAAAAAACCTCTTAGAAACATGTTCCAGCCTCCTTCCATCTGTATGTTGCTTTTTTCAGACACACGATGCCTCCTATACATTGCCCATCTTAGAAGGCAATGCTGTTTTAATTTTGAGCAATTAGATGCATATTAAGAGGCATTCAGAGGGAAAACAACCTTGTGATCATATATATTTACCATTTTTGATGCATCTTTTCTGAAGATGTAAGAAGTGACATTGCTTTCAACCTGCTTATCTTTTATTTATATATAATTGTACAATAACCACTATTGTAAAATGACCAATACTTACTATATAACAATAATAGTTATTGTTTAATGACCATTGCTATGCTTTGCTACTTTAGTTTGAAATATATTTTTAATAATATCTTTATTTAAACATTGTGATTACAGACATGCTTCCCTCCCCACTTCCCATCCCCTGCCTGTATTCGAGACAGGCATTCTACTACAGTTGTTTTTAAGTTCAGTAAATTGTTGTTGTTTTTTTTTTTCTTAAAGGATAAGGGTATTCACCCAATACCCATCAGATAAGGGGCTAATCTCCAAAATATACAAGGCACTGACAGAACTTTACAATAAAAAAACATCAAATCCCATCAAAAAATGGGGAGAAGAAATGAACAGACACTTTGACAAAGAAGAAATACAAATGGCCAAAAGACACATGAAAAAATGCTCCACATCACTAATCATCAGGGATATGCAAATCAAAACAACGATGAGATACCACCTCACACCTCAGAGAATGGCACACATCACAAAGAATGAGAATAAATAGTGTTGGCGGGGATGTGGAGAGAAAGGAACTCTTATCCACTGCTGGTGGGAATGCCGTCTAGTCCAACCCTCATGGAAAGTGATATAGAGATTCTTCCAAAAACTGGAAATTGAGCTCCCATTTGATCCAGCTATACCACTCCTAGGAATATACCCTAGGAACACAAAAATACAATACAAAAACCCCTTCCTTACACCTATATTCATTGCAGCACTATTTACCATAGCAAGACTCTGGAAACAACCAAGGTGCCCTTCAACAGACGAATGGCTAAAGAAACTGTGGTACATATACACAATGGAATATTATGCAGCTGTCAGGAGAGATGAAGTCATGAAATTTTCCTATACATGGATGTACATGGAATCTATTATGCTGAGTAAAATAAGTCAGAGAGAGAGAGAGAGAGAGAAAAACACAGAATGGTCTCACTCATCTATGGGTTTTAAGAAAAATGAAAGACATTCTTGCAATAACAATTTTCAGACACAAAAGAGAAAAGAGCTGGAAGTTCCAGTTCACCTCAGGAAACTCACCACAAAGAATGATGAGTTTAGTTAGAGAAATAACTACATTTTGAACTGTCCTAATAATGAGAATGTATGAGGGAAATGGAGAGCCTGTTTAGAGTACAGGCGGGGGTCGGGTGGGGTGGAGGGAGACTTGGGACATTGGTGATGGGAATGCTGCACTGGTGATGGGTGGTGTTCTTTACATGACTGAAACCCAAACACAATCATGTATGTAATCAAGGTGTTTAAATAAAAAAAAAGAATAATAAAGAAGTGACAGTGGCAATTGCCTTTGTTTGCATAGGCCCAGAAAAAATATGGGGAAAACAGAAAAAAAGTCCTTGGCCTGATTACACAAGAAGGCCTCACCCCCATAGTTTATTGGCATAAGACCGAGTCTGGGCTCCAGGCATACCAGTCTGTCCAACCCAAGTCATTCTCCATGGTCCTGGTGAAACTTTCCCACGTTAGCTGTTGTTGATATCAGGTTCCTATATTTAAAATATTCTGGATTCTATGCATCTCTTTCATCGAAGTCAGGCTGATGTGGAGCATCCTCTAGTTTCAGTACACCATTAGATGCGGAGCGATCTGTCTTGAAAGCAGGCTGTAGCTGAGTTGTCTGGGTGTTGAAAGCACTCTTTGGAGTAAGACAATGCCAGATCAGTGGTTGGTCTTCCCTGGTAGAGGTTTAGATCCTGGTAATGTTATAGACAATTGTGGTTGTTTGTCCATTGTTCAGGGGTGTATGGACATTGCCCATTCTTCTGAGGCATAAGCCAAATCATTATGCCAATGTTCAGAGTATAAGGCCTAACTGAAATACCAAATTTGCATTCCCATCTCTATTAGATAAGAAGTTGTTTGCATGTGTATTATTTTCCCATTTTAATGTGCCTATGCAAAAGAGAAACATTGCCACAAGATATTGTTGGTGCATCTGAGGGCCAACAAATAAAGTCCAACATTCCCCATAACTTGGTTCAAACATAAATTCTATACAGAGATACTCTTCTACCATTATTGCTTATAAAACATATTTCAATGGGGGAAAAGCAAACAAACAATCAAATGAAAAAAAAAAACCAGTGGGTAAATTGTCACTATATAAGAGGATATTCGAAGAGTTATAGACATTAAGGGGATACATCTGAGATATACAAAGGAGATACACGTGTCCCTTTTGTGTTTTAGAAATAGTCAAGAGGGAGGGTGTTGTTTCCAAGATACCACTTTGGTCTGTGATTTGGCCAAGCGAAGAGCGCATGGAGCCATGTCATCCCCGTGTTGCCTGCTGAATCTTCCGACTCCCTGAGAGGCGTTTGCTTCCTAATTGCTGGAAGCAGGAATTCTACCAGTCCCCTCCCCTACTCCTGTAGGAAAGGGGAAGCCTGGGGTCTCCTTTAAACTGCTCCTCGCCAGAACCCACTTGCTGGGACCCTGAGCAGGTGGCCAAAGGTAACACTGGGGATTGGGAGGAAGAAGAGAGAAGGCTATGGGGGCAGCTGAGACTGCATCTTCCCCTAAGCTTGGCCAGAAAGCCTACGTCATGGAGCCATGTCATCCCCGTGTTGCCTGCTGAAGCTTCAGACTCCCCTCCCCCACAAACATTACTGTGAAAGATATGCAATCCACCTTGGCCAAAATAAAATCATTTTGTACATTAGTACAAAAATTATTAGTACGAAAAAAATTACTGTGAAAGATATGCAATCCACCTTGGCCAAAATAAAATCATTTTGTACATTAGTACAAAAATTATTAGTACGAAAAAAAATTTTGTACTAATGTACAAAAATTATTAGTACGAAAAAAATGGTTAAATGTGGGGTAATAGGAAGTGGCAGTGAGGGAGTAAAGGAATAAAATGAGCTTCTAGGTAGCGTTCTGAATATAACAGATTAAGCACAATGATATCCAAATATTTGTCTAAACCTTCACAATGGATAGGATTAGTAAGGAAACATGCCTGGAACTTCTTGAAGCCAGAACCTCTTGTGCTGCCATTCCCCATGCTGGCAGAAACTCCTGGCTTCCAGGAAGAAAAGAAATCCTTCAAGAGCTGGAAGGCCGGAAGTTCAATGCCCCAACCCAAATCCTCTCTCTGGAGCTGGGTGGGAAATAAGGAAAGCCTAGGGTAAACCTTAAACACCTCGTCGGGACCCACTTCAATGGCTTGCCCAGGCATGTGGCCTGGGGGGAGCCCTGGAGTTCTGGAGGAAGGAGGTACAGGGGTGCTGGGGTGACCCAAGCCCCACATCCCTCCCAGGTCTGGTTTAAAAGGCCTTTGGCATGGCAGAGGCCTGCCAAACCCCATGCTGGTGAAACTCCCGCCATTTTTTAACTTTATAAGATGTGCCATTAAACTTTTTATGTAGGCCCCTTCTTCCTTTCTGATGTGTGCTTGCAAAACTACATTTTCCTCTTAGTACTGCTTTTCCTGTGTCCCATACATTCTGATAATTTGTGTCTTCATTGTCATTTGTTTGCAGAAATGTTCTTATTTCCTCTTTGATATCATCTGGTTGTTCAGCAGTGTGATGTTTAATTTCCAGGTGTTAAAGTTTTTCTTCTGTGTCCCTTTGTAGTTCACTTCAAATTTTGGTGCTTTGTGATCTGAGAAAATAGTCTATACAATTGCTATCCTCTTGACTTTATGGAGACATGTTTTATGGGCCAGCATTTGGTCTATTCTGGAGAATGAACCATCTGCACTGGAGAAGAATGTGTATCTAGTTTTCTTGAGATAAAGTGCCCTATATATATCTACTAGGCCACTTTCTTCCATTTCTCTTTTCAGAGCTAATATATTCTTGTTCGGTTTCAGCCTGGTTGACCTATCAAGGGGTGACAGGGCAGTGTTGAGGTCTCCCACTCTTACTGTGTTAGTATTGATATCTTCTTTCAGATTTGTCAACAATTGTATTAAAAATTTTGCTGGTTCCTCATTTGGTGTGTATATGTTTAGGAGAGTGATTTCTTCCTGTTGTACATATTCTTTGATTAGTACAAAATGACCATCTTTGTCCCTTTTAACTTTTCTGAGTCTAAAGTTTGGTCATCTGATATTAATATGAGCACTCCACCTTTTTTAAGGGAGTTGTTTGCTTGGATGATTTTCCTCCAGCCTTTGATTTTGAGTCTATGTTTGTTCTGACTATTCAGATACATTTCTTGTAGGCAGCAAAATGTTGGATTCAGCTTTTTGATCCATTTTGCCACTCTGTGTCTCTTAACTGGTACATTTAGTTCATAGATGTTGATAAAGATAATTGTCATGGAATTTAGTGTCATCTTTGTGTAGAAGCTTGGTGTATCTGTTGGTCTGTCTTGTCACAAAGTAGACATTTCAGTTTGTCTTATAAAGCTGATTTTGAGTCTGTATATTTTCTGAACTATAGTTTATCTGTGAAGCTATGTATGTTTCCTTCAGACCTAAATATGAGTTCTGCCTGGGTGAAGTATTCTAGGTGAAGCATTCATTTCATTGAGTTTTGTCACTATATTCCACCACTGCCTTTAGGCCTTGAGAGTTTCTTGTGACGGATATGCTGTAAATCTTAAGGATACTCCTTTGAATGTAATTTCCATTTTTTCTCTTGCTGCTTTCAGTATTCTATCCCTATCTGTGGAATTTGTCATTGTGACTAGGATGTGTCTTGGGTTGCTTTTCTTCTGATCTCTTTTAGCTAATACTCTTTGGGCATGTAGCATTTGGCTGCGTGCCATCTTAGCTCTGGAAGTTTCTTTGTAATGATGTCCTTGTCTGTTAATTCCTCCTAGGATTTTCTTTCTGTGTCTCTGGGACTCCATTGATTCTTATGTTGTTTCTCTTGAATTTGTCAAGGACTTCTATTTTCATCTGTTCACATTCTTTGAGTATTTTTTCCATTGTCTGATCATTTGCTTTAAAGTTCTTTTCCTGTTTCTTCTGCTGTATGGAGTTTCTCTGCATCTCATCTTCCAGCTCGCTGTTTCTGTCCTCAGCTACTATTACTGTGTTGGAGAGGTTTCAACTGAGTTTTTAATTTCATCTATGAAGTTTTTCAGTCCTGTTATTTCAGTTTGGAGTTTTCTTATTTCTATCTTTGTATTCTGTTCAGCTTGATCTATGCTGTCTTTGAGTTCTATGAGCATCCTCCATGTTTCTACTCTAAACTCCTTATCTGAGAGGCTAACTAGGAGATTGGTACCTTTTGAGTCATTAGAACTGCCATCTTCATTCTCTATGCATGCAGTTGTCCTACATTGTTTTCCCATTGACATGCTTATAGTGTTGTTTTTACTGGGTTTTGGTAGGGTTCATGGGCTAGAAGATGTGTGTGGCTGCAAAGTGAAGAGGAGCGGCCACACTCCTCTGGCTCCTTCCTGCTTGGGCATTTCCAGCTTACCTCTGTTTACACAGCTTCAGCAAGGGTGGGGGGTTGGTCTCAACACCCATAATGATGGTCTGCTGCAGCCCCTTGGAATCTCATTTGGTGGTGGTCTGCTTATCTTTTATATTATTTTTTGTGCATCAGGTTTTTTTTGGGTGGCAGAATTTTAAGAATTGTTGTTATTTTCCTTTAATGATGATTCTTGTCCCTGAAACTTTTTTTTATTGAGGAAAACTTTCACTGGCTATAGAATCCTGGGTTGACATTTCTCTCCCCCATATTTAATGAATAATTTTTCCTTTTTATTGAATCATTATGTCCAAAGTTGTTCATGATTATCAGACAGACAGTGTTCAAGCACCCATCCCATCCCCACCACCTCCTTCCCATAAACAGTGCCCCCAGTTTTCCTCCCACCCCCAGCCTGCTCCTATCTATGGCAGACACTTTCAGCACCCAATTCTTGCCCAGAGTTATCATTTCCCACTATATTTATGACTCGTTTTGTTTCTTCTCTCTTCATAATTTCTGGTGAAAGGCTGTTTATTTGAATCTGTTTCTGTATGATGCATCTTTTTTCCTCCTACTCCTTTCAAGATTTCCTTGAAGTCTTTGTTTGAATATGTATGACTATATAAGTCTCATCAAATTTGGAAAGTGAAGGTGTTATTTTGCCTTTATTTCTTTAAAAATCTTTTTATATTATATTCTATCTCTTCAATTATACCTCTGTTAGACTTTCCTCTTTTTCTCCCCCTTCCGTCTTCCCTTTTCCCCCTTCCTCCTCTTTCTTCTGTCCATTTCTCTCTGATTTCTGGGCAACCAGAAACTTGATTTTTTAACTGAATTTGGGTCTTTTTCTAGCCCTTTTACCTTGAGAATCCTCCTTACTCTCCAGTAGCTCTCACTGGTTTCCTCAGACTATTCTCCAGCTCTTTAGGCAGAACCCACCAGTTCTGCTGCACTTAACTCTTCCTGCATTATGACCCGCTGAGCTCTGCTCTCCTAGACAAAACACAGGAGAGGGAAACTGTCCATTCTCTTATGTCTTGACTGCCTTCTGGCATCTGCCTGGTTTTGCTCACTTCTAAGTACCTCCGGTATTCGGGTTTTTTAGGATTCTAATTTTCTGTATTAAATCCAGCCTTTTCAAGTGTGAGGGAAAGAGGCTCCACCTCTGAAGTGCTAACTTCATTCCCTCTGGTAGAAACAGGTTTAAAAAGAAATTTGTTGGGGCCAGAGAGATAGTACGGAGATAGGATATTTGCCTTGCATGCAGAAGGACGGTGGTTCCAATCCTGGCATCCCATATGGTCCCCCGAGCCTGCCAGGAGTAACCCCTGAGCGCTGCCAGGTGTGACCCCCCCCAAAAAAAAAAAAAAAAAGAAATGTATTGCCTGTCATAGGACTAGAAAGTCCAGTAAGAACTTTGAGGGTGGGAGAAGAGAATAGGGAGGCAGATTTGACATTGTCTCTGGACTCAGTTCTTCCTCCATTTCCCTCTTTCTCACCTAAGCTGGGTGTCAGTTTATATTAAGCTCCAGTGGAACTCATATTCTTATTCTAGCCTTAGAAGTTTCTGTAGAGTTCCTGCTGCCAGCAAGGACCTGGCTCCTAGGCATGAATGAGGTTGTTTCCAGGGCACTAGGGCCAGGCATTGAACCCGCTTATGTGGCTCTGCTGTCCCCCCTTTTCCTTGCAGACCAGCCTTCCTAGAGGGTCTCCACATGCTCTTACGTAGTGGGTGGGGGGCAGCTACAGGATTATTCCCACTTGGTAACCCCAGCCTGCCACACCAGAGGAACTCAGGGCAGAGCCAGCTTTAAACTCTGCACAAAGCAGGGGAGACCCGAGTCTGGAGACATGCCCGAGTGGGCGCCAGCCACCGAGCTGAGCCCTGAGAAATGAAGAAATGAAGACTCAGGGCAATGGGGGTGGCGGGAGGGACCTTCCCCGTGAGTGTAGGGGGCCGGCGAGTGTGGGTGCACGCGGGGCTGTAGGTGTCAGCAGAGGAGCGGGTTTGGGGTGGGCAGGGGGCGGACCCGCCCGCCCCTCAGCCCTCGCGGCCTTTGTCTGTGCCTGGCGCCGCCTCGGCAGAGGTGACATCTGGTGACAAATGGTGCGGCAGCTCGCTCCGCTCCTCCCTCCCTCAGCGCCGGGGAGCAGCTGCCACCGGCTCCGCCTTCTCTCGGAGCGCAGCCGGGCTGGAGGGGCGGACCCTGGTTTGGGGAGGCCGGGCAGGGCCACTCTCTCTGGAGCACCCCGCTCCTTGATGCGTGCAGACCCGAGCTCGCACCGAGTGAGCCCTGCGTGCAATTTCTACAGCCACGCCTGCTCAGGGGAACCTGGGCGCGCGGACACGCCTTCCACCAGTCCCCAGCGCAGGCCCCTGCACCAAGCCCTGGGCACTCAGCACCTATGGGCAGTCGCCCAGGTTCTGCTCACACACGCCTCTCTCAGCGCCCACCAGCAGGCCCCCCACACTCAGAGGTCCTGGCAGGTGCCAGCCTTGTTCTTGCCAAATGGCTCAGGTGACAAATGGCCTCATCTAAATCCGAGACAGGATCCGGGCTGAACCGGCCACCTTGGAGATTCCAGTGTTTATAAATGACAGTGACAGGAAGCCCCAAGGATGTTCAGGAAGATGTAAGTCCTCTCTGCAACGTGGCTCACACAGGCATTGAGACTGGGGGAACAGAGGAAAGACAGGGGTGCCCCCTCCCTCGACCTCCAGAAGGGTTGAGCTCTGTCTGGATTCATTGCATTTTACCTGGTGCTCACCGAGCCTGTTCATAGGCCCTGTCTCTCCCACCATGCTCTGTACCCTCAACATGCCACAAAACTCACATTGCTGGAAGGTCACACCTTCCTGTTACAGCCCTCACCAATTTTGTTCCCCTGCTCGCATCTCATCTGCAAGGCATTTCTCAGATCCAACACACACAGGAACCATTCTTGGATCTGGCCCAAATGCAGGGAGGATTCAGCGCATTTCAGACAAGCTCCCTGGACACAGAGGAGGGGTTGGTCCTAGACCGTGCATTGACCTTTATTTTCATTAATTATTATTATTTATTATTGGACTTTACTGTTCATGACAGGGTTTTGTGCCTACAATGTTCCAACATCAACACCCACTTCCTCCAAGATGTATACGCATGCTTACTCCTCCACTACTATCTCAGGGTCCCTCCTAGCACTCTCTCTCCATGGTCAGCTCATTTCTGCAGACCTGTTGTTACCTTCTGGTGCTCCCTTACGATATTTCTCTGCCTTCCACCTATGAAAGATCATTCTGTGCCTGCCCTTTCCTGGCTCACTTCACTCAGCAGGACACCCCAGTTACATTCACCTAGTGGAACATTTGCATGACTTTGTCTTTTCCTATAGATGAGTAGTGTTCTGGTGTTGTGATGCCTGGAGCAGAAGGGACTCCATTTTGTCAACCTAAAATTAAGTTTCTATTTAAGGTTAACAAGACTAAGTTCCATGTAAGGGCTAAGTTTCTATCTCACCAATAATGATGCAGACCACAAGGTCCTATAAACCACAATATACTACCCTAGATGTCTAGCCATAAAAGTATATGGTGAAACACCCTAGAAATACCCTAGAGTCAATAGCCAATCAATTTAATGGTCAAAAACCATGCGTCGAGCCTTATATAATCTTGTTTGTGACCTCTGGATGGGGTTGCCTTTCTGAGAGGTGGCCCTGATTGGTCAGTTTTTTGATAGATAGAATAAACCTTTGTTTTGCTTTATTTTCATTGTGTGGTCTTGTCCTTTGACTCCCGACCCTAACAGTGTGTATCTGTATTATAGTTTCTTTTTTATTTATTTTGGGTTTTGGGCCACATCAGGCAATGCTCAGGCACTACTCCATTCTGGCAGGCTTGGGGGAAACTATAGGATGCCAGGAATCGAACCTGGGTTGGCTATATGCAAGGCAAATACCCAACCTGCTGTGTTATCACTCCAGCCCAAGTTTTCTTTTTCTTTTTCTTTCTTTCTTTCTTTCTTTCTTTCTTTCTTTCTTTCTTTCTTTCTTTCTTTCTTTCTTTCTTTCTTTCTTTCTTTCTTTCTTTCTTTCTTTCTTTCTTTCTTTCTTTCTTTCTTTCTTTCTTTCTTTCTTTCTTTCTTTCTTTCTTTCTTTCTTTCTTTCTTTCTTTCTTTCTTTCTTTCTTTCTTTCTTTCTTTCTTTCTTTCTTTCTTTCTTTCTTTCTTTCTTTCTTTCTTTCTTTCTTTCTTTCTTTCTTTCTTTCTTTCTTTCTTTCTTTCTTTCTTTCTTTCTTTCTTTCTTTCTTTCTTTCTTTCTTTCTTTCTTTCTTTCTTTCTTCTCTTTTCTTTTTAGCCACACTTGGCAGGGGTTATTCCTGGCTCTGTACTCAGGAATCACTGCTGACAGGCTTATGGAACTCTATGCGATGCCAGGGATTGAACCCGGGTTGACTATGTGTATGACAAACACCCTCCTAGTTTTGCTCATGTCTCATTCAGAGTTCTTTGTTTGTTTTTTTTAGGGGGCACATCTAGTGGTGCTCAGAATTTACTCCTAGCTCTACACCTAGAAATTACACCACGCAGGCTCAGGAGACCATATGTGATGCTGGGGATGAAACCCTGGTAAGCTGTGTGCAAGGCAAGCACTCTCCCCTCTGTCCTATTACTCTAGCCTCAGTCATAGTGTCTTTATCCATCATCTGTACTTAGGTTGTTTATTTGTTGGCTCTTGGCAAATAAAGCTGCCAGGAACATAGCAGTGCAAATGTTTATTTATTTATTTAGAAATGGTGTTTTTGTGAGAATAAATAGGTGGCTAAAGAAACTGTGGTAAGTGGAATACTACACAACTATTAGGAAAAATGAAGTCATGAAATTTGCTTATACATGGATGAATATGGAGAGTATTATGCTGAGTGAAATGAGTCAGAGAGCAAGGGATAGACAGAGAATGATTTCACTCATTTTTGGTATATAAGAAAAAAAATGAACGATAGTATGGTAATAATATCCAGAGGTCCAGCCCAGAGTAAGAAGCTTGCCACAAAGAGTGGTGAGTGCAGGTAGAGTTGATAATGAATGACAATGATAGTTGGAATCGATCACTTCAGACAAGAACTCAGTGCTGAAATGGGAAAAGTGACATGCAAGGCACTTGTCCCACTAACAATAGTGCAAACCACAATGTCAAAAAGGAAAGAGAGAGAGAGAGTGAGAGAGGGAAAGAGAGAAAGAGAGAGAGAGAGAAGCAAATTGCCTGCCCCAGAGACAGGTGGGGTGAAGGGTGGAAGGGAAATGGGAGAAAAAAAGAGTACACTGAAGGGTATACATATGTACATATATACATATATAATTACATTATTTAAGCACCATTATATATAGAAAAGTAGTATTTTGAGATCTTTGGGCTGAGAAGTAGAATTGTTCAATTTTATATATTTTGTTTATATTTTGTTTTCTAAAAAGGCTGACCAACTTGAAATTCTCACCAGCAGTGTATGAAGGTTCCTTCCCCCACATCACTGCCAACATGGGTTGTTTGAATGGACTTGGCCTTGAGCCAGTCTCACCAGTGCTAAGTTTTTATCTTAGGCTTCTCTGGACAGTCAGTGAACAGGAACATTTTTTTCCATATAACAAGTGGCCGCCTGTCTGCTTTCTTAGAGGAAGGCTTCCAGGCCATAACTTGAACAACAGGAATTTAAATAATGTGTTTCCAGAGAACAATGACATCTGGATCAGATTCTCTCTGATATTTATTTTTGGTAGCCAAGGTAAAGCTTAGCTAAGGGTAGCCTAATACATGTCAATCAAGATGAAGAAAGGAATGAATGAATGAATGAATGTTGAATGAATGAGTGATTTAAAGGCATTTCCAGGCAGTGAGGGTATTGGGAAGTCTGCAGTCATTGGGAGGTTAGAGAGGGAAAGCAGTGGGCATGGCACTAAGAATGGCACACAGAAACCCCTGATGATGACCAGGGTTAGGGGACTGGCATGGATCAGAGACAGTACAAGCAAAGGCATGAATGGAAGACTTGAAGTTCAAGTGTGCTGGCTTGGGTGTGTGTGTGTGCTAACTAGTGCCAGCTGGAATGCCAGCCTGGGAGAAGGCAAGGGTGGCTGCTTCTTCTATTTGATCTGGGGCCTTCTAGGGCATGGTCCTGCCAGTCTCATTTTCATTTTCTTTCTTTTATCCTAATAATGCTATCTTCATCCATTTTCTGTTCTTAATTAAATGTGATTCAAACTGAGAACCATTTCTGAAACAGAATGTTGATAATGGTGCAGACACGAGAAATGAGTGGCCTCTTTTTCCATTAGAGGGGTTCTCATGCCTGGGCAGTGTGGGTGGAGCCAAGGCATAGGTCCAAGAGGGACTGAGGAGGAAAAAAGAGGTGGGCTATTGTCTGTCCCAGAGTATCTGGTCTAGGGAGAAGAACGAAGAGTTTTAATTTTATAGCTGGTTGGGTGTGCACTGCCAGTGGGCTTGTGGAAGGCACTCCTGGGAGAGACGAGGCAGAAGACAACATTCCAGGAGACCTTGGGATGACAAATACTCAGTGGGGTTTTGGGGGAGAGAATGAGATTGTCCAGGGATATCTTTGAATAAGAGGACACGCAGGTAAGGAGGAGCCCCGAGGAAAACCATTCATTTGGGGAACAGGCATTAATGACAACCTGTTAGAGAGAAAGTGGGAATAGGAAACATTTATAATAGCAACCCTCCAAAGAAAAGAGTCCTGGAACAAACTGAACAAGAAATGTGTGAAATTTCAGCAGAGAAAACATGAAAATGCTTTCCTAGGGACATAAAAGCATTTGAATAATGTTCTTGGTTAGGAAAACGCACATCATAAAATTGTCCATTTTCCCTCAGATAATTTAGAATTTAATAAGATTCACCATAAAAAATGAGCCTCCATTGTTAATCATTAAGAAAACAGATTTGTGTATTCCTGTAGAAAAGTAAACAATGGTTGGGAGATGATTCTTCTTGCTTATGATATGTTTGGGGGAAGGATTGATGCACTAGCTCCCTCTGTTCCAGACTATTTTTTATGGGATGTCTTCGCAGGGCTACTTGGACAGTAAGAGTCAAGCCTCTGGGGCAAAGGGCAAATCAGTTAAGGGGTCAGTATCATAAAGTCAATATGGACAATGTCTGTCTGGACACATGGACACAGCCAAGCAGTCTTAGTGTATCTTGTCAGAATCTCTGGGTTCCTGAACATCAAAGTTAATGTTCTCTGCTGTCACCTCTTATGTCATCCAATATCACCTCTGCATCTTTTTCCTTCTCTATGTGAACTGGGGCTTGTGGGCTGCACAGACACCCACACTAGGATCTCTGTTGGCATCAGTCTTGAGTATGTTGCTTCTGCTCAAGAATCTTCTGCTTGCTTGAGAAATTGGTCAGATTCACTAGTTGACTGATGTATAGGTTGAAACTCATACAGGAAAAATAAAATGGGCCTCAAGTAGCATCATGGCTTTTAATAGTTCTGAAGTCATTTTATAGCTGAGATGCAACTGTATGGTTCTCTCCATTAGTGTCTTCAAGTCCCTCCACCATCTGCTAATGTTTCCTCCTTTGTCCCAATAATGCAGAAGTGATAATGGTGAGTCTCTGTGGTCATTCATGGTTCCAGGTTCCTCAACACTTCCAAAAATGAAAATATGAAGTAGAAATAATGCTGAGACTCAGAGTTAGAATATAGAAATGTTTGCTGAAAAGTAAAGTAGAAGGAAAAGGAACAGGGCAGGCATGGTGGTGCTAGAGGTAAGGTGCCTGCCTTGCCTGCGCTAGCCTACGACGGACATAGGTTCGATCTCCCGGCGTCCCATATGGTCCCCCAAGCCAGGCACGATTTCTGAGCTCAGAGCCAGGAGTAACCCCTGAGCATCACCGGGTGTGGCCCAAAAAAACCAAGGAAAAAAAAAAGAAGGAAAAGGAACATAGTATAGGACTAAATTAATATGGTTCATTTTATGGGGATTTTATAGGGAAACTGGGTTTCTGTACAGTCCTTAAAAAGTTCTTTGTATTCCTTCTCAATTGATAAGATGTTACAAAGACTGCAAGGTTTCTACAGAGTGGTCAGGCTGGTCTGAGTCCTTTGGGTTGGGCCATTAGCTTTAGTAATTACCTATTATTTTATTGTCTCAGTGAGCTTAAGTTCTGAGGTAGAATTCTAGAGTCTCATTAGGACTGTTTAAAGAATGAGCCAGGCCCCTAGGGGATGAGGTGTGCTAGGTCATTAGGGAGAGATGGAACTGCTGGCCAGGAGAAACTGAGGCTTCTTCTTTCACCCTTTCTCCAGAATAGGTCCCAGTTCTTTTCCTGATTCCTTTATACTCCTCATATAGTCCTTCCAATTGGATGCATGAGACCAACCAATTCCATTCAAGTGGCAACAAACCACATAATCCTGCCTTTTCTTATTGCTGAGTAGAATTCTACCACTGAAAGATTCATCACTGTGTCTTTGGCCATCAGCTGTTGGTGGGCACTTGGGTGTTTTCCATATTTTGGCCACAGCCTATCATGCTGTAGTGAAATAGGTGTGCCCATGTCTTCTGAGGAGAATGTTCTTGTACTTTTGGGATCTTAGAGTGAATGGAAACACTGACTCTGATGGAAGTCCAGTTTGTAATGTAAACTTATACTACTTGATAGCAAGAAAACACACAATATTTCTGGAAAAAATAAAAAAGCTAAGAGAAGAGACTTGCTCTATCAGATAGTAAACTGTACAATAAAGCTGTATTACATAAAATACTATGGCACCTGAGAACTCAATGGGACAAAATAAAGTTCCAAAAATTATGCAAAAGAATTGAGTAAGTATTGTAGCTATCTTATATCCCGCACCACCAATTAATTAAATCAAATGATTAAATAATAGAAGTAAAAAGAATAAAATTTTTAAAATTTAAAAAAAGAAATGAGTCAAAATTATTTTAAATACAGTGGGTAAATGAGTTATTTAACAAGTAAAACTGGGACAACTGGAAAGCCATCTAGGAAAAATAATGAATCCATACCTCATTCTTTTTAGTAGGATGAATTTCATGTAAGTGGAAAAAACCGGAAAGCATGAAGGTACCAAAAACAAAGAAACATTTCAACATTTATTAAGTATAATGTACAACATGATTCAGAAGCCATAAAAGACTGACAGAGTCAACTATTAAAACAGGTCCTGTCATGGCAAAGTTCAATATACTTGAAGTCAGCATCCTAGGAAAATCTTTGCAAGATAACTGGTGAAGAGATTATTTACCTTTTACATAAAGTACATTTACAAGTCCCCTTTGAAACAAATTCACAACACAAATAAGGGAAGATGGATGAGTATAAAGAGTTTCTCATAACTTTAAATAAAGATTCTTTACAATAGGAGAAAATAATTATAATTTCAGTTCCCCAGGAAAGCCCCAAGTAATCATGACATGCCTAGCAGAGGGCCAGGAGGGGAAGGCTGCAGCCACACTAGAGAGACAAAGTGCTGGTGTGGGCTTGGGGGAAACAGAGGGGCCTGTGAGGAGGGAACATGGACATCCTTTGATGCTAGACAACTCCAAGGGCATTGACTGTCCACAGGACCCCAAGTAACAACCTGCCTGCTCACACCTAGACTGGGGAGACTAATGATGCTTCTGACCTGTGGCCAGCAAGGACTTTGTGATGATGGAAGGTGCTGGCTTGTGATCAGCAGAAATGGATGTTCCTGGGAAAATCCAAGAAAGAAAAAAGAAAGAGGAGGAGGAGAAGGAGGGAGAAGAAAAGAAGGAAGAGGAGAAGGAGGGAGAAGAAAAGAAGAAAAAGAAGAAAGAACAGATACATCCAAATAGTAAACCCACGATTCATCTAAATCAAATGCCAGTAGTGAAAACAATGTGAGAGTGAAGAGTTAGCATGGAAAGCAATTCCTCTAATTTTAAGAGCCATTACAAGAGTTTTGAAAAAACCCAAATAGTCAGTCATGAAAAGAGTTAATAATGGGAACACATGATCTCAGAGTAGAAGAATGTGAAGGAGGAGGTGAGAAAGAAATCATACTAAGAATTCTGGTGTCAATTCAGTCCTTATAGGTTAGAGATACTGGTTAATTCTGATCATGAATGGTTGCATTATAACGATATGTTTAAACATTTCTCAGACCCACTTTATAAAACTTGAGACCACTGTGACTCCTGGAGGGTTGGGAGCTTTGGGAACCTGAGGAGGTCAGTTAGGGCCACAGGTTGAGATGAAGTCAGGGTGGGCAGCCGCATGACCCAGCATTAGACCAGAGCCATGGCCACCACAATGATTCTCCTGAGGGAGGGATCTTTGCAGGCACTGCCAGTGGGCAAGTGTGAGACTGGGCATAGACGGGTGGTCAAGGTATGGCTGGGCCATCTAGCTCTGTGGCACACAGAAAAGCCCAGAAGGCCTCAAGGGGATAATAGAAGCTGGGAGGACTTTGTTTGGATGTCAACACAGAGGAGTTGGCATTCTTGCCCAACTGGCAAACTGCTGAGAGTGTCTTCTCTTGGTGCAGTGGTCCTCAAACTATTTAAACAGGGGGCCAGTTCACTGTCCCTCAGACAGTTGAAGGACTGAATTATAGTGAAAATAAAAACTATGAACAAATTCCTATGCACACTGCATATGTCTTATTTTGAAGTGAAGAAACAAAACGAGAATAAATACAATATGTGACCCGCAGGCCGTAGTTTGAAGACCCCTGTGGGTTCCAGTCACCTTTTGGCTCCAAAGCTCTGTTTGTGGCAGCGAGATCAGGGGGTAGGAAGGAAGGCAAGGAGAGACTGTGTTCACTGGGGTGCCCTAATGTCTTGGACCACCTGTCCAGGAGGGGGTTTTCTGCTTGGAAAGTTGGGGTACCCTCTTGTCATGCTGCATCTTGCTAAAATCTAATATATATTGGTTTTGCTTTTGATTTGGGGGCTACACCCAGCTCTACTCAGGGCTTACCCCTGGCTCTGGGCTCAGGGATCACTCCTGGCAAGATTCAGGGGAACCCTTATGAAGTATCTAGGATAGAACCCAGATCAGCAACATGCATGGACATAAACTTAGTTACAAGAATCCAGCATGTGTCACATGATTTGGTTCTGAAAATGGCAAAATTCTTACCAGGTATGAAATGGAAAAGGACAAAGAACTGCATGTTTTTCAGGCTCTTCAAAGAATTATCCCTTAGTGGAGGACTCAGTGACCCCCCCCTGGCCCTCTTTTAGTGTACCCCATATCTAGTATAAATCTCTGAGAGTGGTGCTTTGGGATGGTAAGTGAAGGCACATCTCACTGGAGACCTAAAACTGTGTATCATGAACACTGCCAAGTTCACTCATGAAGGGAAGCCAAGGCACAGTTAGAGTTGGTTCATCCTGGATGAGTGCAGGTGAACCTTCTGGGTGGGGCTGGGGGAACAGGCCCAGGAAACAAGGTTGTCAAAGTCTATTCTTTGGATTGTTGAGTCCTGGCTTGTGCTTACAGTCCAATAAGTTTGGGAAATGCTCCATACCCTTGTCTCATGATTAAGGGCTCTGAGAAATCCCTCACCAGGGAACACTATTGGATTGGTTCTCCCTCCCAAGTTTTTGTTTTGTTGGGGGGGGGGTAAGGTAAACTTGGGAGCAATCTATGCAAAATAAAATAACAGGCTGAAGGTGGCCCTGGTTCTTTCTCTGATGTGACAGAGCTGAGCCCCGTTTGAAGATGTTAGACATGTCTGGTGTCCTAGGTGTAGCCACCACATTTGGGTTCCCCCCCCCAACTCTTTCTTTTCTCCTTGCTGTGACCATGGGGTCATACCATACAGGGAGGGGGGCTCCTGAAAACATAGTAGATAGCCTGTACACCCCACTTCTCAGAGTCTTTGCCCTTCTTAAGACTTGACAAGGGAGGGCACATAGGTGAAATTTATTTATTTATTTTGTAAGCTCCCTAGAGATCACCCAGGGCTGGAGCCTGTGAACCAATTTAAATGAGGATTAAACGAGTTGATAATGCCTGGTGGTCCCACAGGGAGGACTTGTGTCTGATTTCTCCACAAGCTAGATGAATGGATTGGGTAAGTTATTTAACCTCTCTAAATCTCACTTTCCTACCTACAAATCAGGGTAATAACAGGAATATCTCCTGAGATTGTGGGAAGGATTAAATGAGCTAATAAAGGATGCAGACCTTCTGGTCCTTGGTAAGTGTTTAAAAAAGATTTCGCTATTAGGCCCATGGAGCAGACATAGGCTGCCTACATCCCTCACATATTTCACACCCTTCTGAGCACTTCCCAGTTGAGCTCAATAGTCATTTACTGGTATCTCCTCAGCATGGGGTGTAAGCGACTCAAATCAAGCCCTTGATCCATCCATCTTTCAGTATAGAGAGAAGAGTGACAAATGTCCTGCAAAGACAGTGGCAACTCACAGAAGTTGATTTAGACTAAGATTGGTGAGGAGAAAACATGGGAAGTAGTTGCATGGACATTGTTGGAGGGTCATGGGTGCCAGGCCAAGAAGCTAGGACACTGTCCTGTGGGTGGCAAGGAGCTGATGAACCATTTCATTGGGTTGGGTTATGTGTGACTTCAGCTAGTGTGGGAGAGTCACACATAGCTCAAGACTCAGAGACCAGGGAGTCGGTCATGGAAATCCATGGATGGTGGGAAAGTCTTAGCCTCATTGACTCACACAATGCCATCAGCTGAATTAGTGTTGCCCAGTGATGGCTTAAGTGGTCAGGTCTGTGTGGGAGGCTCTGTGGACAACCAAAGTGACAGCAGTCAGCAGATGGGTAGACACTGGGCCTGACACTGGGCCTGAAGACTTAGACCTGGGAACATCAGGAAATCAAGATTGATAAAGCAGATGGAAATAGTGATGGGGTGATAAAGGCAACCTTGGAACCTGGGATCAGTCTTGGGGAGGTTGTGAAGGTCCTTCTAGGAACCGCTTGGCATGTGCTCTCAAGGCCACATTTCCCATTCCTAGAGGAACTGGTTTCCCTAACCCAGAAAAACTCCCCTTGCCTGCCAATCTTGCCTACTTGTCCTATAATCCTTGGCTAAGGGAGCATCCTGACCAGGGCAAAAGAGGGAGGAACCCAAGGCTTATAGACCCTTTCCGGGGAACTCATCATCCCAAATGGAATCAATGTCCTAGATTACTTTCCTTTTCTCTACAGTGGGGAAAGGAGTCTCTGATAGCATCTTCTATCTGGGGGCAGTGGGAGGGTATAACCCTTCCATAGTCATAGCTGGAGACGCTGGATCATTCCTGACCGTACTCCTTTGGTGATCATATTGGAGGCAGGGATTGAACCTATGTTGGAGTATAAAGCTCATATTTACTTCTAGGACTCAGCCTTTTGTTTGCTTTTGAAGGTACAATTTGTTGTTCCTCTGCAGCAGACCCCAGATAATGAAATGAGTCCAAATGTCAGTGCCTCCCTCACATAGGGCTGATGCCAACAGGGCACTGGGGAGGGCACTCTAGGGGAATAAAGCTTATCTTGGTCTTTAGCTTTGCTGTTTCTGTATTTCCAAGAATTTTGGCCACATAGGCTCATGGTAGAGGAGGAAGGATGAAGGTTGGTGTGGAGTCGAGGTTGGGGCTGCCCTGACTTTTGGGGCTCATGTTTTACTGTAACTCAGCTGTGATCCCACCTCTTCCCCTTTCAGAGTTTGAACCAGGGCCTCAAGGGAATTGAACAAGCCCAGGTGCAAGCCCCTAAAGAAAAGGCTAGTTGGAAGAGACATTTATGATTCTGTTTTGGGAGTTATTTTCTAGGCCACACCTGGAAGTGTTTAGGGGTTACTCTTGGTTCTGCACTCAGAAATTACTCCTGCCAGGCTCAGGGACCATATGGGATATCAGGGATCGAACTCTGGTAGGGCCTATGCAAGGAAAACTCCCTCCATGGGAGTGCTATCTCTCCAGCCGTCCATTTTGAGATTTGGTTTTGGTGCCACACCTAGTAGTGCTCATGGCTCAGAGTTACTGACTCTGAGCTTAGTGATTACTCCTGGCAGTGCTTGGGGTAGAGTGTGGGTATCAGAAAATGAACCTAGTCAGGCATGTGTGAGGCAAGCACCTTCCTGACTTGGCTTTTTACCCCCTGGAACATTTATTAAAGTCCATGTCCATCTTTCTAATCCAAGGGCTGGCAGAGCAGAGGCCAGGGGCCAGACCATTTCTCAAGGCTCAAGTCAGAAAAACGATCCCTCTCCACCCTTCTAGCCTCTCAAGGTGCCTGGCACACTTGGGGGCTGTGACAAAGATAGTGCCAGCTCGATCCTCCATCTGGGCCTGGTGGCTGGAGTCAGGCCAGAGTTTGGAAAAGCCCGAGCATCGTTGGAGCCAGAGCAAATTCAGGGCTGGCACTGGCTGCCTGTCATCCGCTGCGCCCATCTGCCCTTTTGGCTCTGGGTATACCAAGGCTGCCTGCCTTGGCTCATGCCCACCCCACGCCTCATGGGCACAGCTGCTGAAGGACCCCTCCCCTACTTCTCGTTAAGCCCCGACTCTTGCTGGACATGATTCACGGGGATAATGAGCTTGTAAAGAAATTCCTGCTGCGTCAGCTCATGGCAATGAAGGTTAGGCGAGGGCTGTGGGCCAAAGCAGCAGAGGGATCCAGGCCTGGAGACAGAGCGGGGAATGTCCCCAGGGCTGTCTCAGGGACCTCAGAGGAGGGGGATGGAGATCATTGTGAAGCCACTGCTGGTGTGTCCTCTTCTCCCACTGAGCTGGGGACAGTCTTAGTGCCCTGGACCAGGCTCATCCCCTACTCCCCTCTGCTCTTTCCTAAGTTTGGTTCCATGGAAGGAGCCATCCCTAGGGCATCCCGCTCCATGATGGGGTGTTTGAGGAGTGGGGGCAGTTCCAAGCTGGGGCTGTGATTGGAGGGAGGTGGCAGAACACAAAACACTCTGAGCTATCCACCCCCACATCCCCAAATGTTGAATCCCAGAGGCTGTGAGCTTCCTGCTGGGAAGAATGTTCTAAGAAGCTCTGAGGTGAGGTCATATATATGATTGTAGCATAGGCAGAGGTGATGACCTGAGTCCCTTCCCAGTAGCATTCAGTACTGGGGCAAGCTGGTGGGTGCCTTGGGGTGAAGGGACACGAGAGGCAAGAGAGCCATGGGAGAAAGCTTACGCAGGGCTTTGTGCAGAGAGAATGACTCAACCATGAAGCTCCTGGTCTGTCCGTCACAAGGGAAGCTGTGAAAGACCAGAGGGAGTGAACACACAAGGTCGTATGCCCCAAACAGTAGTTACAGGCATGAAAATTACAGCTTCACATTGTGTGCATGTGTGTGAGAGAGTGAGAAACAGAGATACAGAGACAGAGATAGAGAAAAAGATAGACTCAAGACAGAGAGGGACAGAGAGAGAGACAGAAAAAGAGAAAGAGAGATACAGAGAAACAGAGAGCCTTCTTTGGGTCTCCAGTAGTGAAAAAAATTTTTTTTGGTTTTGGGGCCACACTCACTGGTGCTCAAGGGTTACTTCTGGCTCTGTGCTCAGAAATTACTCCTGGCAGGCTTGGGAGACCATAGGGGATGCTGGCAATAGAACTTGGGTCAGTCACATACAAGATAAATGTCCTACCCCAACCCCCGTGCTATTGCTCCAGCCCTGAAAGTCCCTTTTGATTCCTGAGCTGTCTAGGCTGGGGGAAGGGCTGTTTTGCTGACCTGGAACTAGATCCTTCTTCAGAATGTGCCAACTCCCATCTCTTTCCTGCTTGTAGAATAGACAAGGGTCCAAAGCAGAATGGATCTCACCTGGCTGGACAAAGCTCCAGCAGGTTTCCACACTTATGCTCTGGCAGAGGCTAATCTGGGACCCAGCACAGAGCCAGTGTCACAGGTCTGCTGTGAAATGTTCAAGGAACAAATGAGCCAAGGAGTCTAGAACATGGATGACCCAAAGGGGCATTGGCAGGAGTGGCCCTGGCTGGGGTGTTGGACAGTTTGTGTGAACAGAGGTGTCCCATCAGCTCAGAGACTGGAGGAAGTTCAGGAATATTCCAGGCACTCAGTGTGGGGTGAGCCATGACTGCCCTGGTAGAATATTCTGGTCTTTCTGGGGCCACAAGGTAGGGCGATGGGTGACTCTGTCCTCAGAAAGAAAGACAAGGATGCTGAGGGATCTGAAATGCAGGGCCAGAGATATAGTGTAGTGGGTAGGGCCCCTGTGGAGGGGCCAGAGAAATAGAATTAGTGGGTAGGGCACTTTCCTTGTATGACGAGTAGCCTACATTTTATAAGGGATTTAAGGACAACTGGGTTAGTGCTAGATTAACATACCATGTCATTGAGAAGACAAACAAGGAGTTCTCTGAAGATCAGCTGGGCTGTGGCTATGAGTGACAGAGATGGTGACATTCGGAGGGGCAGTTAAGAAGGGGGGTCCTTTAGAGAACAGAACTGATGAGGAGGGTACAGGGGTTGGGGGGGTGTAGGGATATGGATGTGGACACTTTGCTGGTGGGTAAGTGGAGCGACATGGCATCCCCCCAAAACAGTAGAAACATTCGCCCTAACAAAGCCAGTGTCACACCCATAAAATCAGTTCTTCAAGGTCTGTTTGCACAAATGGCAGCAAAGGTGAAGGAAGGGGAAGTTGGTGTTTAGTTCATGGGGGGCATTGGGGACAGTCCTAGAGAGCTTGGAGAGAGTGGGAGGAGGATGGCCCCCAGTGGGGTCTTCAGAGTCAGCCAGTTTCTGCTCTTGGACAATGTGGGGGTCTGAGAGGACTTGATCAAAGATGAGAAGTTCTGGTCTGAGAAATTTTTCTTAGCTGGTGGGCCACAGGACCAGAGAGATGCAAGACCAGAGAGCTGAAGGTGGGGTGTAGGGGCAGGACTGAGTACTTTGGGGGACTGATAGATACCCAGGGGAGGTCTGGCAATGAAACCAGGCTTGAAGTAAGCCCTGAACTCATCAGATTTCTTCCTGCCTCACCGGAGAGAGGAAGGCAGTGTGTCCCCGGGGCCAGAGGACAGTTAATGGGTGCTTGTGGGCGAGCTAATTGGCCCTTGGGTGCGGCTGACTCATTTAGGCACCTGAGCCAGTGGTGACTAATGTGGGAGGCTGGGAATGTGAGAGCCAATGACCAAAGAGGACCCACTCTGATTTCAGGGTTTTGGGCTGGCCTCCTTCTGATTTTGGGGTTTCAGGCTAGTCTCTAACTTCAGGGTTCTGGGCTAATCTCCTGCTATACTCAGGCAAGGTTGGCTGGGAAGGTCCCTATCTTGTGGAGAGGCCCAGGGGTGCAGCTGGCGTAAGTGACATTTTCCATGAAGCCCACCCAAAGCTCAGACACATCTGCCCACTGGCTAGATAGCAGCTGCGCAGGGCTGGCTCAGGCCCCAGCAACCCCAGTTCCCAGTGCCACCCACACTCTGGGCACTGGCTCAGAACCATGGGTTGGTTGGGCCCATCTCACACTGCCTAGAGCGTAGTTCTCCATGGTCTCCTCTGGGCAACTGCGGAAGTTTCCCGTGGGCTGTGGCTTTGTTCCCAGGCAGGAGGCCTGGAGGGACCATCCTGTCTCAGCTTGTTTGCAGCTGCAGCCCAGCCTCTCTGCCTCCTCCAGGTACAAGGCTCACCCCTGCTCACTGGGAGATCCCCCAGATGGGCCAAGGAGCATCTCAGGGGCTCCTCCACTTGTCTGGAGGCAGCAGTCAGGGTCTGGCCTAGCTTCCAGCATTTTCTAATTCAGTGCTTTCCAGGCTGCCGTCTCCCATGCCTCAGCTTTAGGCAATGACTCTGCTTGTTCATCAGAGGTAGGCCTGCCCCCCAGGTTCCCCATCCCTGCTATTCTAACCTGGGTTCCCTGCCACAGAGGAGCTTCTTGGTCTCTTTGCCTCTCCAGTCGGCCAAACCCTTGGGTGCCATGGCCCTGCAAACAAAGAGATGTGTATGCAGGGGCCAAGGCTGACCCAGATGTGACAACCCCTCCTCATGCAGCAAGTCTCCATTACAGGCACTTTCCAAATATTTTCCTGCCCAGAATTGAGCCTCCATTTCCTGCTGGGGGTCCTGAGCTCACATTCTGCACTTGGGCACAGGAAGCAGCTTAGCTATGGGCCAAGCCTGGGCTCCCTCTAGGGACCCTGGTGTGTGTGTGTGTGTGTGTGTGTGTGTGTGTGTGTGTGTGTCCTCTGAGGCTTTGGGCTGAGGATATCTATATCTTTTGAGGATATGAAGCTAGAGGCAGGACTCAGGTGGACAAAAGGGGCCAGAGAGGAAGGGAGAAGGATGGAAACTAGGGGCTGGGGACAGAGGTACAGACAGCGGGTCTCAGGGCTCTAGGAGCTACACATGGAAAAATGAATCGTGTCCCACCAGGGAAGCAGAGACAGGCCAAGGCCACCAGGCATTCTCATCCAGCTCAGCCCTAGTGTCTCTGTCACCTGGAGAAGGCTCTTCTTGGGGAACCCATCTCTCTCTCTTTCTCTCTCTCTCTCTCTCTCTCTCTCTCTCTCTCTCTCTCTCTCTCTCTCTCTCTCTCTCTCTCACACACACACACACACACACACAATGAGAAGGTCAAGGCAGGTCCTTTACCATTGATCTTGCTGATGTGTATCATCAAACACCTTCTCAGGGGACCCAGTGGCAAATGGAACATCCTGTGAGTGACCTCAGAGGCTCCTGCAGGGCCGTGCAGGGATACCCACATGGCAGGTCTTGGGGGATAATGTCTGCCTGCTGCTGGGACAGAGGTGAGTAAGGTGAGGGTGAGGGACCAGTCTGAAAACTGGCACTGAGAGGCTAAGCAGAGGGTTTGGGATCCAGGTTGGTGGAAGGCACAAAGGCTGAGGAAGCTCAGCTGAGTGTGTTACTTGGAAGTATGTGGACATCTCCAAAGTGTCCAGGGAGGGAGGGAGGGAAAGAAAAAAGGAAGGAATGATGGAAGGAAGGAAAAAATGAAGGAAGGAAGAAAGGAAGGGATGAAGGAAGGAGAGAGGGAAAGAAAGAAGGAAGAAAGGAAGGAAAAAGGGAGGAAGGAGGGAAGGAAAGTAAAGAAGGGAGAGAGGATGGGAGAGAGGGAGAGTGAGAGAGAGGAAGAGTGGGAGGAAGGAAGAAGGAGGGAAGGGAGAGAGGGACTTATTTTGAAGGGGACAACTGACAGTACCCAGTCCCAGGCCCCTTTCAGGTTGTTGGTGTAGCCCTGACCCTTGGCACAGGTGACTTGGGAACAGACAAAGGTGTGAGAACTGGGTGTAGCCTGACAATGCCTGTGGATCTTTCTCAGCCAGACTGGCCTGGACAGAATGCTGAAGCCCAGAAGCACAAGGTCAGCCAGGGTGGAGGAAGTGCCCAAGCACCCAGCCCATGCATGTGTGGCCTGAAGGAGCCAATAGGCTCAGGGCAGTGTCATCTGAGAGGAGCCCTCTGCTGGATTGGAGACATTCTGTTATGTGACAGGGGTAACAGGGAGAGGGACCAGGAGATGGGACATCAGTGTAGGAGGTGGGTGCAGGCAGGGGCTGTTGAATGACGGGCAGACAGTGGTTGGCTGAGAGAATTGGGAATTTGAAGCCCTAGGCAGAAGTTGAGAACCCATCTGGTGGTGGAAAGACCTGCTGTGGACCGTGCCAGAGCAAGGTGTTCAGCCAGGAATATCTGTGGTACAAAGCTGACTCTGAGTTGAAGGAAGCAGCTTAGGGTAGGAGGGCCCCAAGCAGAGCAGGAGGAAAACATACCAGCCTCCCTCCCCTGCTCCTCCCACTGGCACTGCCCTGGCTCTGTGCTCAGGAGGCCCCTATGGCTGGAAAAGGAGGGGCAGGGCCAGGCGCAACCGGAGTGAGCAGTGGCTCCCCTACAGACACAGCCTGGGTTGTCGGTGAATTCTGGGGGTCTAGTGTGGCCCCGGCATGTGGCAGGCTCATGGCTGGCACCCAGAGTGTGCATGCAGAAACAGTTACACGCAGGCACATACAGTATACACACATTCACATGCAAACACACAGAGACATATACAGACACACATCACACATACTTCTACATGCATGTGCGTAGTTACACACAACGAACATACACATATGCATAAATACTCACACATGTCTATTTATACACGTATTTATACAAATGCACACCTACACAGAGACATACAGATATACATACAGAAACACATAGAGTCATATACAGGCAAAGACACATGTACACATTCATGCATATATGCACATTTACATACATATTCAGACATACATAGAGAGACATATACATATGTTATATGTATATACCCACACTCATGCATACACACATACAAACACACCCGCCCAGATCTGCACACTCCCATGGCTGTGCTCAGGAGCACAGTGGGGCTGTCCAGGCTCAGGAAGACTGTTCAGAATATAGTTTCCTGGAGTTACTTGCTCCAGTCATCCAGCCATTCCCCCGGGGAGCTGTGATGGAGACCCATGTTCAATGTGCCCTGGCTGCTTTCCCCTGTGGACACCCACTAGGATCTCCCTGTTCCTGGGCAGGTGGCAGGTTTAGGGCTGTAGCGGGGAGAGAACCTCAAACAGTGAACCTGTAGCCTGGCCCGCCGACATTAGCTGCGTGCCCAGCAGCCCCTCCAGCATAGACCTTCTGTTCCTGCTCCTGTGATTGGAGGAGCTGAGGGGACCCCATGGTCTCTCATGGGTACTTTACATCATAGCTCACTGGTTGCCAAGGCTGGCTGCATGCCCCATCCCAGTCTGGGCAGGAACGTGGTCCCCTGACTGTGGGAAGTTACAGAGCCAGAGAACTTGGCTGCTGGGTGCTGGCACTGCCAGGAACCCCGAGTTCACTCCAGGCCATGGAAACTTCAGCCCCACAGTGCTTTCCATTGCTCCAGGGCAGAAAAGTGCTCCAGGGAGGCAAAGGACAGGCACTGCAAACTCACCTCAGCCCCACAAAGATCTTGTTCGAAACCTCCTCGGTGGGATGCCCTGGGAAGCCAAGGTTTCTTGAGCCAGATGTCCCCTGGTCTGGAGATTTGTTCAGTAGGTGGGTGGAGGGCATGAAATAGAGGTTCCTACTGACTTTCTGGCCACCAAAATTTTTGGTGCTGAGAAGGCAGGATCCCCGAAAAGTTGTGGATAGGCCAGACAGTGCATCTGGAAGAGCCATGGAAAGGGCCCAAGACTTAGGCTCCTGGACAATGGGCAATGTCATCACTTCCTATCCTATGATGCTTCTCCCCAGTGTCCTGTTTTTGAGTCTTTGTTTCAGGACCTAGAGGTGTGGGGGTTCTGGGGGAAGACCACAGGGGATGGGAATGCCAGACACTCACTCCATGTCAGACCCTGCCAAATTCATGCAATAACCCCAGTTCACAGTGTCAATGTTCTCTATTTTGGAGGGTGGACATGTGCAGCAATGCTCAGGGAATATTCCTGTCTCTGTTCTCAGGAATCATGCTGGTGGGGCTTAAGGGATGCTATGGAAGCAGTTTGACCATATTCAAGGCCAGAACCCTTCCTGCTGTGTTATTGCTTAGACTCTCTTTCATCCTTCTTTCCTTCTCTCCCTTGTCCTCAAATTCAGGGATTTCTAAAAATCTGGCTACATGAATCCTTAATTCTTAACAACATCAGGAAGCTGAGCAGGCATTTTCTCAAAGAAGCCAGAGAGATAGTCCACAGGGCAGGGGAAAAATTGTTCTTCATCTCTGATAATTGGAAAATCAATGTAAATCAAAATAACAATAAGATATATCCTCATCCCATTGAAAATGGAAGGACCAGTGTTGGCTGGGGGATGTGATGGGAAAGGGAGGCCCATACACTTTAAATTTCATGGAAAATGGTATGAATTTTCCTCAGAAAATTAGGACTAGAACTTCCCTGTGATCTAATGGATCCTCTCCTGGGCATCTACCCCCCCCCCACACCAAACAATGAGATTTTTGACCTGCCAGGAAACAGATGTGCACAATCACATTCTCTTCAGCTTTCCTCACAGTAGCAGAGAAAAGCATATACCTCAAACTCAAGTGTTCAATAAGTGGATATTGAAACTGGGCTGTCAGCACATAACAGAATATCATACAGCTATGAAGAAAGAGGAAATCTTGCTTTTGGCTACAACCTGGGTGGAATTGGCAGCTCGTGAAGTGAGTCAGGAAGGTCAAAGAGCCCATCCAACACTTCCACTTGGAAACTGCCCTAACAACGGACTCTTCCTTTGGGAGTAATCCTCACCTGGGGCAGCTGGGGAAAACTTTGTCAAAGCCAACGTATACCAAAGGAGGCTCATGCTTATGCTGCTGAGCAAATGTGTTACTGCATATGGCTCAACAGCATTTCCCCTTTTGAGATATAAATTTTCCTATTTGCCCACTTTCATACTTAATGCCAGTGTATCATGGCTCTCTGTCCATGCTGGAGATACTGGTGCTCTCTGTTGAGCAGTGCACTCTCTTTTTCTTTCTTTCTTTCTTTCTTTCTTTCTTTCTTTCTTTCTTTCTTTCTTTCTTTCTTTCTTTCTTTCTTTCTTTCTTTCTTTCTTTCTTTCTTTCTTTCTTTCTTTCTTTCTTTCTTTCTTTCTTTCTTTCTTTCTTTCTTTCTTTCTTTCTTTCTTTCTTTCTTTCTCTCTCTCTTTCTCTTTCTTTCTTTCTTTCTTTCTTTCTTTCTTTCTTTCTTTCTTTCTTTCTTTCTTTCTTTCTTTCTTTCTTTCTTTTCTTCTTCTTCTTCTTCTTCTTCTTCTTCTTCTTCTTCTTCTTCTTCTTCTTCTTCTTCTCCTCCTCCTCCTCCTCCTCCTCTTCCTTGTCCTCCTCCCCCTCCTCCTCCTCCTCCCCTCCTCCTCTTCCTCCTCCTCCTCCTCCTTCCCCAAACCTGCTTATCTCCTTCTGATGTTCTTTCCTGTGGAAGGAAAGAGAAAGGAGGGTGGGGAAGGGAGAAGAGAGGAGGAGAGGAGAAGAAAGGGGTGGGGAGGAGAGCAGGGAGGGGGAGAGGAAGCACTTGATTTCCTTCTCTAGGCTTCTTCTTCTCTCCTCCCCGCTTCACAGAAGTCACCCAGGGACTCCCACTGGCATCAAAATGATTAGATCAGTGAAAACAAACCCAAACATGTAGCCAACGGAACAGCAACTGGAGGCTCAGAGTGGGGTTGGAGAGAGGTGGAGGGCCCTCAGAATACAGACTCTGGAAGGGTGTGTGTGTGTGACCAAGTAGCACAGCAAGAATAAAACAATAATATGAAAACTAGTATGATTCACATGATTTCAATAAAATGCAAAACAAGTAAAGACCTTCAGTCTTCCCTTAAAAACACCCAGGGGAAAATCCTCATTCTGATCCATCCCCCTCATCTCCCCAGACTCCAACACTTCACACTGCCCTCTATATTTCTGTTTACTTTTTGGCCACATCTGGCAACACTCAGAAATCACTCCTGGCTCTTCACTCAGAAATTATTCCTGGCAGGCTCAGGGGATCATATGGGATGCCAGGGATTAAACCCAGGCCAACTGAGTTTCATACAGATGCCTCCCTATTGTGCTATCACTCTGGTCCCAGTCCCTATAGTTTCTCACACACCTTTTATATTTCTGGAATGCTTCCTCTGCTTCTTGTTTGTCTGGAAGTCTGATTGCTCCCCGACTTTTATAAAGGCTGGGCATCCTTCTTGCAGGAAATCTTTGACTAATCCCTAGGCTCAATTCCCCATCTCTGTGTGTCTATAGAATCCTACATAGAGACTAGGTTCAGGGATACATTCTGGTTAACCCAGACCATCCTTGGAATAAAGACATGAACAATGGCCCTATTCTTTTTTTTCTCAAATAAGATCACACCTATGTGAAATTCTGGGTGGAACATGTACTTGGGGGTTACCATGTAGCCATGACAACTCAAGTGAATTGGGGCTGGGAAGACTGAACAGGATGTATAGTAAGGACTAAACTAATGATGGTTAAAGACAGTTGGTAGATGGGTAGTTGTGGCTGGAACATGGACGCCTATTTGCTGGGGTGAGTGCTCTCTCCTTCCCTCCCCTCCGCAACCTCATTTGGAAGAAGTGTCTGGCCCAGCACAATCCATCTATCAGCCCACCAATTGTGAATTATAGAAGGGAAAATCCTCATGGTCCAAAGTTTCTTGGTGTTTAAGGTCTGTGAGACAGTTCTATATTCCAATGATGCTGACTGTAAGGCTCAAGGTAGAAACCCACATTGGGCACACTCCGCATTGCTGCTTAGGGGCTACTCCTGGCTCTGTGCTCAGAAGTCACATCCGATGGCAGTGCTCAGGGGGCTACTCCTGGCTCTGTGTTCAGAAATTGTCCCTGGCAGGCTCAGGAGACCATATGGGATGCTGGGATTCGAACCGGGGTCTATCCTGTGTGGGCCATTTGCAAGGCAAACGCCTTACAGCTGTGCTATCACTCTGGCCCTGGCTTATATAGTTTTCAATAAACTAAATAATGACCATGCTGCCCAAGACCAGTGTCTGTTACACTGGACCAGGTTGTGCCAAGTTTGATTTTACCAGGAAGTACTGGAAGTATATTTGGAATAATTCAAGAATACAGACAAACACAGAGAAAAATAGTTGGTCTTCACCAGTAATTGTTTCACCTACCCAGAGATAGAAAAAAACTCTTGCTATTCACTTGATCTATCAGATTATTATTATTATTATTATTATTATTATTATTATTATTATTATTTTGTTTTTTGGGCCACACCCGTTTGACGCTCAGGGGTTACTCCTGGCTATGCGCTCAGAAATTGCCCCTGGCTTGGGGGGACCATATGGGACGCCGGGGGGATTGAACTGCGGTCTGTCCTATGCTAGTGCTTGCAAGGCAGACACCTTACCTCTAGCGCCACCTTCCCGGTCCCAATCCATCAGATCTTTTCTCTTTTCCCTTGGAGGTGAATTCACATATATTTTATAAGCAATATTGTGACTATACTTTAAATTCATCTCATTTCATCTTGAAAATGTTTCTCTAAATTTTTATTTGTGTTTTTGAAACTGCTTGGTTTTAATTTTTTCATGCATTGTAATCTAATTCAGTAATCATAGAAAGAAGTCTTGGCTTTAAGGTTTGTTTCTTTTCCTTTTTAAAAACAATCTCCTAAAAGTATGAACATCATTCTAGTGAAATCTTTGGGCAGTGCTTCATGATTCCTTTAAGTTTGATTCTTAGATGTACAACTGAAAAAGAACTGGGGGGTTAAAGGACTTGTACTTTTTTATATCTTGCCAGATTGTCCTCAAAGTCTTACTCTTTGGGCGTGATATTTGCCAGTTTATCAGAGTCCAGTTGGTCTCCATGGACCCAAGAAGTTGAGTATTTGGATCTGAGAATGGCCTGCCCTCAGGCCTTATAACTCATTCTATAAGTGGCAAACCAGTAACTCCTGAATCATCCTTTGAATCTACTGTCTTTTAAAATACTAGAATTAGGAATAAACTTTATAGACCAATAACTTTCTCATAAAAAAACAGAACTTCCGCTCCAATAATGAAAGGGCCCATGGTCCCAGATTCTGTCGTTGGCTGCAGTTCCTACCACTATCTTTTGTCACCCAGGACTTGGGTTCACTCATTTGCCAGGCCTAGTGGAGGGAATGAGGATTTGAGACACCGTCCCTTCCATCTCCCCTTAGAAATGGGCCACCAGCAAAGAACTCCTTGCTTTTCCTTTTGATTCATGACAACATTCATTTTTTTTTTCAAAAACAAATCCTATTTGTAATAATAATATGTAGGTTCATCATTTAGAAAGCTGCTCAGACAGACCCCGGATGTCTTTAACCAATATAAAAGACCATGAATCACTTTGGGCTCTGTAGTGCATTATGTATTTAAAAACAGAAAATGAGACACAGGAGAATTCATCTTAACTTCATTAGATATGAAATATTAATTCTCTTCTGGCTTTCATATTATTTACATATTTAATAACACGTTAGCTACAGTTTTGCCGGAGAGCAATTAGAGTCCAGGGGACTGTCTCCTGCCTTCATCTTTGAGATGCCAAAATGTTTTGATGTTGCTGGAGCAGAATTGCCAGGCTGAGCCGGACGCGCTGTCTCCACGCCTTTTCTCCCGGGTTGCCATTTGTTAACCAGCTTTTTCCTCTTCAGCAGGCTAGAAATGACTGGATAGAATTTTCTCTCATGAGAATTCTCCTCCCCACTCTCCCTTCCCAAAGCTGGCAGGAAGAGGCAATGACAACCATTTAGTTTTCAAACAAAACAAAACAAACAAACAAAGGCCAATATCGGTCCAGACCAAGGCTCTTTTTTGTCTTTCTTACGACCTCAATTTTCTTCTAAGTGGATTGCAGTCGCGTATGAGGGATGAGGGGGAATCTTAAAGCTTAGATACTGATGGTTTTTGTCCTGAGTGTGGATGGGAAAGATGCGGGGGACCCACCCAGGCCTGCTGAAAATAGGGCCTCCTTCCCCTTTGCCGATACTGGGCTGAACAGAGTCCTAACCCCCTGGTGCCTGCTCAGAACTCAGCACTTGGATCCTGGCAGCAATTGACCAACAAGCCCAAAAAATGCTGCCCTGTGGATCACAAGGGCCCTACATGCTCCAGGACCAGGTCAATCACGGCCTCCCAGCCTCCCCATGGCCCATATCTTCACTCCTTGGTGGGGGGACATTACAATATAAGCACATTGCCAATCACTTCCTCAGAATTCTTGGGGGTGTGTGAGGAAAAAAGGGGCCCACAGATCTTCAGTGGGGCAAGTGGTTGGGAGAATGGGGCATCTTAGCCCCCTTACTTTTCCTCCCAAATGAGTCCATCAGGATGAATGTCACGCTAATGAACGCACGAGAAATTCAGTGCCATTTGTCACTGGTTATAAAGCGCTCCCTGACAGCACCAATCCATCAGTGACCCGAGAGGCAGGGGCCCACCAGTCTGGGACAGACCGTAGGGTGCCTGGTCTCTGGTGCCAGGGAGCAGAGGTGAGGGGAGGCAGGGTGCCAGGGCTGTCGGTCATTCGAGATAAGGGTGACCCTTATCAACCTTCAGGAGAATGGAGGTGGAAAGGTGTCAGCCTTGGGAATGTAGGGGAGAGGAATAATAGTTCAGTCTTTGTTGTTGCTGTTCTTTTTGGTGGGACTGTAGCCAGCTGACTCCTGGCTCTGCTCAGATGTCACTCCTGACAGGTTTGGGGATCAGATGAGATGCTGGGGACTAAACCTTGTCTGCCACTTGTATACAGCAAGTACTATGCCCTCTGCACTATCGCTCTGGGCCATACTAGGCCAAGCTTGAAGGGAGTCAGAGGAGGCTTCCTGGGGGAGGTGAACTGAGTGTGACAGGCCCAGGAGACTTGAAAGGGGAAACATTTTCCCAAGAAAGTAGTTTCTGTAGAAAGTGACCGTGAGGATTCAGTCTAGAGAGCTGCAGGGAGTCGCTACCAGCCTCACACTGGTTTCTCATCCTGCACCTAGACTGTCTCCCATCTCTCCCATCCCAACCCCCATGCCACCTGCCCCACCCTCTGCTCCTCCCCCTGTGCCTTTGAAATTGCATTTCTAACTTTGGCTGCCTCCAGACCCTCCATTACCGACAGCCTGTCCATCAATTCCCTGACCTGGTTCACTCCACAGCTGAAGTCTCCTAACAGCCAGAGGGTGTGGAGGGGTGCGGAGGTGGGCACTGCAGCAGCCCCCAGAGGCTTTACATTTGACCCTTGCCTGGTTCCCCCAAGACCTCCTGCTATCTTGTCATGGGCTGCTGTGGGCAAAGTCCAGGGATGGATCTCAGGTGGTTCACAATTGCTGCTCTGAAGCTTCAATACAGTCCTTCCCAAAGTGGGCACTCCAGAGCACCCCAAGAGGTCTGTGGTCATCTTAGAAGGGAGCACTGGAACATCACAGGGATTCTGTGGTCACCTCCAGAGAGAATGGGGGGCACCACAAAGGGTCTGGGAGAGTGTGTCCGTGGAAAGCTCTAGTGCTGGAAAGCGCCTGTGTGTATGAGCAGAAAGGCACCCCCTTCACTTCCCAGGTCTCAGGTACCTCATGGACCCACCTGGAAGTTGTCATCCTAAATCTCAGGGGCCTTTGACTAGAGTGTATGGAACATAAGGAAAGAAAAATGCTTTTCTTCTCACCCCACACCTCTGGCTCCAGGGGTAAAGTGGCCTGTGGAGAGAACCCAGAAGGACATGCTCACTCCTGCCCAGAAATAGGTCACAGCCCTCCCCAGGCTTCTCCTGCTTTTCAGAGCAAGAGCTTGGGTAATTGAGCAGGACCTGCAAAGGGGGTCTTCCAGGCTGCAGCATCTAGAACTTTCCTCAGGGTGGGGACACAGGACTCTATTGACAGATCAGAAGCAGGGCTTGCATTCAGAGGAGGCCTAGGGGAGGCTAGCCCAGCTGCCCTCCTGAATCCTCTCTGTCCTTCCCTATACATCGAGGCCTGTCTGGGTAGGTAGATAGTAGCTGCAAGATCATCTGAAAGACCCATTCAAATTGAGACTCGAATAGTTTCTATCACGGCATCCTGAGTTCTGTGCCAGGCTAGAATGCTCAGGAGGTCTTGGAAGCGTCTTTGCTCAATTGGAAGAATGAACACAGGTCGAAGAATGAATAAAAGAAATAGGTGAAAAGCAATAAAACGACAGTCCTACTTAGTGTATCCTGCACTTCTCACTCATTGCCTGGGTTTGGGTTTTCCCAGAAGGCAGGGAAGGGCAGGATGGGCAACTGTCATGGGGCAGATGGCAGAAAGAACTTAGGGTGTCTAGCTGTGACCACATGCCAGCTATGCCTTCAGGCCTCCAAAAGGGGAGAGGGAGGAGAGAACTATCCCTAGCAATCCATAGGAACTGTCCCTGGCACTCAGGGGAGATCTATGAGTACAGTCTTGGTGCTACCAAGTGCCAAGGCCCAGCATCCTCCGAGCTCTCGCTGCCTGCTGGGCTTTGAGGTCGCGTCACCTGAAAACCTAGTATGCTGGGTGACCTTAAGCACCAACTTTACTGGCAATAGGGACCAGATGGTCAGTTTTTAGATTTTTTTTTTAGGCGAGTTTAAGTTTTTTTTTTTTTTTAGGTGAGTCTGTGAGGGTGTTTCTGGAGGAGAGAGACGGCTCGGGGTTTGTAGTCTGAGTAAAGCAGATTATTCCTTGCAATGTGAGAGGGTCTCATTCCATTCTTGGGGACCTAGGGAGCCTGAGAAAACAGGAGAAAGTTCTCATACTGCCTGTCTACTTAGTAAAGAATGTGCATTCTGTCCCAGCCCCTTCCCCCACCCCTCTTTCCCCGCTCTCTCCTAACTTGCATTGTAACTTGAAAAACCTTGGAAAAACGGCTTTCCTGTTCTTAAGCTTCTGAGAAGAATTTTTCCAGCAACTTCTGGAGTCCTGCTGGATGCCTCGATGTGGCATCTTCCCAGTTGGGAGCACACAGTCACATTTTTATAGGGAGTCTCCATTGGCCTTGATCGCTGGGTCAGTTTTGTCTCACTGGAGACCCTGAATAAATACACTTATTTTGTTTGTTTTTCAGAGTGACTCTAATGGTTGTCATACACTTGGTGATATATGCGTACAGAAGAGCTGGGAAGAAAGACAGTCCTGAAAATCTGGTGATGGGGCACTCTTGGCAGGAGAAGACACCCCATGACCCCTGCGGTCTGTCCACGGGGGGTGCCCTCACTTCTGGGCTTGGAGATACAAAGCACCCACCAGCCCCCTCCCCCAATCACTAGCGCTGGCCTTGCTTGCCCCTTGTGTTCTGGTTTGGATTTAGGGCCTGCTGGGGAGTCTTGGGTGATGCCTTTTTAAGAATCTTATTTTCATTGTGGCCACAGAACCTTTTATTATGCCAAAGAAGATGACACCAATTCTGGAGGGGAGGGGGGGCGACTGGATATGTCTTTCCAAATTCACATGTCCAAGCACAGCCCCTAAACACACACACACACACACACACACACACACACACACACACACACACACACACACACACACACTGAATGCCTTTGGGGGTCTTTAGAAGGAGGGTAGAGTTAGGTGCGATCATGAGAGGGAAACCTTGTGATGCAGTGTCTGACAATCTCTCTCTCTCTCTCTCTCTCTCTCTCTCTCTCTCTCTCCATCCTTCCATCACTCCTTCCCTCTTCAGAGTATGCAGAAAAACAGCCCTTATCCATTTTACATGGTCCAAGAGAAGGGACCCTGCATGCCCAGCAGCTCACCCTGGATACCTGGCCCTGATGACAGGATGGTTTCATTTCTGCACTATTCCAGCCACCGTCAGTGTTGTTTCTAACAGTGGTTCATACTGACCAAGCAGGGACCTCCATTTTCAATGTCCAGATTGGGAGAATGGGTTTGTGGGAGTCTGGCTTCCCCCTTCTGAGGATAATCTTTAAAGGGTTTGAAAATGTCTGGCACTTAGACATAGCAGGTTTAACTGGAGGTGGCCAGCCGACCAGGTTATTTACCAGGTTATTTATTCACCAGGCATCATTTTCATTAACAATGACACCATTATGGAGATTGGCATGAGGGCAGGTGGGCATTTTCAGTCCCTCGAAAGTTCTGAACCCTGATTCTCAGCCTCCCCAAATAGACAGGTGAGAAATCAGCCACTGGTTGACTCAGCATGGTCTGAAGGGCTCCAGAACCTTCCAGATTTCTCTGGAAGTCTCCATAACCTTCCAGATCTCTCTGGAAGGTCTCTCTCGAGCCTATGAAAGCTCCATTACTTACAGGGGGCTCAGGGGTGTTCTTAGACCCACAAACCTTTGCCAGAAGTGAATGTGTTCCCCCCCAACCACTCACCCACCATCCACGCTCCCCTAAATCACCCTCCCTCGCATCTCTAATTCCATTTGTTGTGCTCGAAAACAGCGTGTTGGAAGATTTCATGCTAATGAAAGGGTTTCTTGATTAGGTTACGCTGTTACTGTAAATGTTCCCTCATTATCTATGTTATGGTAGGAATTTGAAAAAGTATAAATTGAGCGTCTTGCATAATTTATCAAACCTGAATGTTTCCTAATTAGTTCAGTTAGGTTAATGATGACACAGCCTGCCTTTCTCCGGGTCCTTGCTCCTGACCTTTCCCCTCCTCCTTCATCTGCAACACTTTGGGTTATTGATAAAATCCTTCACCCAGCCCAGCCACCAGCCTTCCCAGTGGATCCCTTTCACCAAGGGCAGAAGCATCAAAAACAACAACAACAAAAACCCACCTCACAAAAGACAAAGCAAAATGGGAATAGCTCCTTTTCTTTCCTTCTCTGTGTGCCCCACTCTGCTCGGAGACCCTGAGGCTGTCTGCTCTAGGTTGACCAGCAAAAACTGGGCTCAGTGGAGCCCCTGAGGAATCTGGGAGAGCGTATTCCAGCAGCAGCTCCATTAGCAGGCAAAGTGAAAATGCTGGAGGAGGTGGGGGAGGGCGACGGAGCCCTCTCAAAAGGCTTCTAAAATAACATTTTGCATCCTCAAGTAATTCCCAGCTCTCCCTGGCAACCATTCATTTCTTCCAAACAGCAGAAATTTGCAATATGAAAGTGGATTGGCTTCTCTCCCCCTTGGGGCCCCTGTATCTCTTCATCCAGCGCCTTGGGTAAAAAGCAATGCATACGTTTACAATATAAATGTGATTTAATCGACCTCCCTGTCAGGGAGAAATGGCAAGCATATCAAACAAGACCAAGATGTTAGCAAGGAAAAATCATAAATTATTCCGGTGACGAGTTTCGGAGCCGCCTCCCAGACTACTAGATGATGCTATATAAGGCTGTTCCTTGAAACAATAATTAAGATAATTCTGTATGACAAGGAGAAAAATGTCCAGCTTTGTATGAAATGTGCTTCATGTTAGCAAGCTGAATGCCCAGTATTGATTGCAGCCCCCCCAGACCCACCCATCCAGCCACTGCGAGAGGCAAGACTAAAATTAATTGAATGATGCAACATGGTTTTGCCCAAATCCTTATTTACTGAACTTGCCTCTCCGAGAAGCCACACCAAGTGGACTGGTCTCGAATTCTGGAGATTGATCCCTTCCTCCTCCTAGGACTGGAATTGGCTGCTGTTCTGGGGGGGGTCCACTCTTCTGTGCTCTGCAAGCTGTGACCTTTCTCCCCTCCTACCCAGACGCTGCAGGGATACACTTGATGGACATATTAGCAGAGCTGAGCCTCTACTCTGTCACTTTGGGGTGCAGAACACAGACGGCATTAGATCCCCTGCAGAAGGGACACGCCCCCCCCCCTCCCGCCTTTGAACAGCACTGTCTTTTCTTCCTTCCCCTTCCCCCACTTGCAGTGGGCCACACAGTCCTCTCTGCCATTCGCAGCTGTCTGGGACACTGTCCTGTCACTCCCGGGACACGTGCCGACCCTGCCTGGCAGAGAGAGATGTTTATGGCCTGGCTCGGCCGCGGTTCACAGACTCTATTTCATCCTGACGGTGGTGGCGGCTGCGGCAGAGGCGGGCAGTTAATCCGTAATCCCCAGGCTCCCGCAGCCAGGCTGCCGCCTGCCCCGGTGTGCAGAGCAGAAGGGGGCAGAGTGTGGGCTGGGCCAGGGGGGGGCTGAGGCTGGAACTAGCTTGCCTTGCCCTGCCGGGTGATTCCAGCACCCCCAGTTCCTTCTCCAAGGACCTCCCCACCTTCCTGTCCCCCAGCCTAGGGCAGCAGGGAGCAGAGCAGAGCATGACAGGCGGCTACACAATCGATGGCTTTTTTTTTTTTTTTTTTTTTTAAACCAGAGGCACTTAGGCGATTGTGAGATGAATAAATGGCTCTCGGGTTGACAATCGTGTTTGTGACAACCCAGAGCCTGTCCCTTGGGAGCTGTTCTTTCCAGAACAATGACAAAGGAGGGGCTTCCTTCCTTTCCACCCTGAATGCCGAGGATGTGGTTTGGGGGACCCTCAGAGGGAACTAAGGGCCTTGGAGGCTGTCTGGGTGGGGGTCATCTTTGGTCTGTAGCTGAGCTTGTGGCCCTGAGGGTAGGAGTCATATAAAACCCTAGGACCTTGTTGGGAGAAAAGGCAGTGCCATACCCCTTACCTCAACACACAACAGACTCAGGATGTTGGGGGGCATTGGGGAGGGCACAGAGCTGAGGAGTAAAATCAGTGGCCAGAGAGCTGCCTGGGAAGGCACACAGAGCTGGCACTCTTGGGACACCCCACCTTTGTGCTGGGCAGGTGAAAGGCATGAGGACAGATGTGAGGGGAGGCCTGAGACAGGTCCTGTTTCCTGCATGCACCACTCAGGAAGGAGGGGGAGTACTTGGGGATGTTGGTATGGAAGGCGGGAAAACCATGTGGGTAGGTCATGTGGGAAGGTCACATAAGACAATCACATGGGCAAGCTACTTGGAGAAGCATGTAGAGAGACCACATCGTAGTCCACAGAGGAAGATCATATGGGAAGGTCACATGGGAAAGCCATGTGGATGTCCTGTGGGGAGGCCACAGCAACTTGGCTTGTCTCCTGCCTTCCTTTCTAGAGTCCAGGGTGTTGTGTATGTAAACATTTTATGGGATTATTATGTGACTGACCCTACCCTGATCGGTGATTGTGCCCTACCCTAGCGTGTGACCTGGCATTCTGCCCCCACTCTAGGGTGGTACCTGATTCTGCTCCCACCATTGGGTGGTACCTGATTCTGGGGGATAAAAACAAGGGTCTGTGAAAGGCGAGGGGCTTTTTGGCTGGAGCTGATGCTGAGGCTTTGGACTTCAGTCTTGCCCACTGAATAAAGCTAATATTTCCACAAGCCTGACTGTCTGCGAGCTGTTTACCCGCCGCTTCACCTCAGAACTGCCGGCTGAACAGGGTGGCAGATGCGTGCTCTGAGCTGGAGAGGAAAGACCTCATCCTCCAACCCTCCATCAGTCAACCTCTTCAGGAGCTGACTTGCAACACAGGGTGCACTGAGACTGTCTGTGACTCCTGCTGGGGCACAAGTCCTCGTCTGGTTCTAGGTCTGGCACAGGCAACTGTCCTGATCTAACCCAGACAATGCATCTACCCAGAGCCATTTCTGGTCCTTGTACCACCTGATGCCCTGTAAGGCCGATGGAAGGGATGACACCAGGAGTCACAGTGTAGACAGGGCATTCTTGGGAGCTGGAGGTTGGAGGGAGATACAAGGATTCCCAGAAAGGGGCCTTAAGTATGCTGGGGGCAGATACTGGTTAGCCAAGTCGAGACCTCTGCAATTCCCCACCGCCTCATGGGCTGTTTTTTACACTGCTTATTTAATGACTTCTCAGCACCATCCACTTGGCCATCCTATTGACGCCTCACCTTCCACATAGTTGAGAGGTGATATGGGGCTGGAGGAACAGCTAGATCCTGTGTCCTTCAGCTTTGCACTGGGGGAGATGGGCCTGGATTGGCCTCCTGAGTTCTGTGTAGGGGTATCTGGTCAGTTCTTTTGGCCTTTGATGACCCCACACACTCCCTTGAGCACAGGAATGTCTCATGGCACATGAGAATAGAGCACTGTGCTTTCAATCCAGCCTATCCATACAGCCCAAAAAGACTTCCTGAAGGGGGTAACTGGAGAGGGTCATTGCTAACAGATGAAGCTGGGAGACTCTCTGTAAGCCAGGTGAGGATGCAGAGGAGATGAGGATGTGGAGATACAGAAATATAGGGATGCATAATACAGGGGCACAGAGGTGCAGGGACACATGGATGCAAGGACTCAGAAATGCAAAGGAACAGGGATGCTGGTATATGGGGATTTGGTATTTCAGGGATGTGAGAACACAGAGATCTGGGACACAAGGATGGAGAGATGTAAGGAAATGGGGATGTAGCTAT
Source organism: Suncus etruscus (assembly GCF_024139225.1). Classification (NCBI taxonomy): domain Eukaryota; kingdom Metazoa; phylum Chordata; class Mammalia; order Eulipotyphla; family Soricidae; genus Suncus; species Suncus etruscus. The sequence continues at coordinate 47,569,175 of NC_064862.1, read as the reverse complement.
GAGGATGTGGAACAAAGAGATGATGGGATGTAGGGACACAGGGATGTAGGGGTGCAGGGATGTGGAGATGCAGGGTCCGGCAGGGGTAACAGTTCCTGTTACTTCCTGCTCATGGTACTGGAAAGACTCTAGGTGCAGAAGATTTAGGGCACCATGTTATCAGTTTCTGTTCTGGGGCATTACCTTTGCCCCACTCAATGGATCTGGGGGCAGCACCTTTGGGTGCTGATGAGCTGGGGAGTTGGCACAGACTGTATGTGGGAGGGTCTTAGGCTGCTGTGTGGACAGGGCCCTGCTTCTCCCCTTCCCCAATGTTCTCCTAGACACTACCTTTTCTCTTCTTCCTTCTTCCACCTTCCACTCTCATCTGCTTTAGCTCTGAGGGTCCCAGGACTTAAACAGCTCAGAACACTTGGGAGCACTGTCAGTGGAGCTGGCAATGCACCTTCCCCAGGGGTCTGGGCTGTGTTTTATCACTTCTGAGGGGATGCCATTACCAGTAGCCTAGAGATCCTTAGTAGTCAGATCCAGGGTCCAGCAGTCCCTGAAGTGTTCAGGGAACTTTTTTTTTCTTTCTTTTTTTTTGGGGGGGGGGGGCTACACCCAGTGGTGCTAAGGGCCAACTCCTGGTTCTGTGCTCAGGAATCACTCTTGGTAGTGCTCTGGGAACCCTATGAGATACCAAGGATTGAACTGGTTGGCTGTGTACAAAGCAAACATCCTCCCTGCTGTACTATCACTCTGAACTCTAAGGGACTTTTTAATGACATGATTATCGGTGAGATCAGTGGCCACACTAGCATCCACATCTGTGAACTTGGGGCTACAACTGCCCTGTCCCCTCCCTGGGGCTATTCTTATTTGACAGGGAAAAAGAAGGAGAGTTCGGTGTGTGCATGTGAACCCTAGTGTGTATATGTGTCACATAAAGGATTTTAGAGGGGCCAGAACAATAGTATAGTGGGAAGGTGTTTGTCTTGCATATGGCCAACGTGGTTTGATCCCTGACAGATAAATGTCATATATACAGTCATGCATATACATATATATAGTCATATACATATGACACATATATTATACATATAGTTTCCCTGAGCCTGCCAGGGTGATCTCTGAGCACAGATCCTGGAGTAATCCCTGAGCACCATCAGGTGTGGCCCCACCCCCCCTAAATTAGTGATATTTAGAGGGGTTGGAGCAAGGTACAGTGGGGAGGGCACTAGTTTTGCACACAAGCAACCTGAGTTCCATTCCCAGCATTCCATAGTGTCCCTTGAGCATCTCCATGAATGATTTTTGAACACTGTGCCCTGCCCCTGAGTAACCACCCCCTCACTCCCTACCCCATGTCCTCCCAACCATTTCTGCAGTTTCTATGATGATTAGTTCTCTGTTTCTGTGCCTTTGGGTATTGGCTATACTCCTAGTTTGGTTCTTAACATCCCATATATTTGAGGGCTCTTTCGATCTCTCTTGTGGGTGGTTCTGAGTAGAGGCCCAGTTGAATTAGTTCCTAGGGGCTGAGTGTGCTAAGTATATGAGCAGAAGTTCTGGGAGTTTCCAAACAGCCCCCATCTGTGGCTCAGGAATCATCTGTCTTCAAACTGACTTGGATATGTGAGATATTCTAGCTGGAACCAAACTGCCTTTCCATGATGAGCTGAGTAGGAAACAGGCCCAGGCAAACCACTTCCAAGCATATCTACCTACCAGGTGCAGGTACAGCCACACAGATGCAAACTACACAAATTGGTCAGGAGCAGGGGCAGAGGGCCCCCCTGAACTTGGAGAATTGACAAGTAGGAATTGGCATTAATTAGGGTCAGGGTGCTGGGCAGAGCTGGGCTGTCAGTCTGGCTTTCTGAGCCTCACTAGCCTCAGAGCAAGAGGGGAAACTTGCCATGAAAGGGTCCAAGCAGAACCCCACTTTTCAGAAGCACAGTGAGGCGATCTGGGCCACCAGGAGTGATTAGAGTCCCACATTGGCCATCATGAGTCAGAGCTTGAGCAAACTAGTCTCTACCCCAATCCAAGTGACCTCAGCACGGGTCCCTAACTGATGCCAGACGCTCAGGCCCAGCCCTCTCTCTGCTGCCTTCATCAGCACAGGCCAATCACTTTCCAGGCATTCATCATTTTAAACTGTCTCAGTCCAGTGCCTTTCCCAAGGACCCAAATCAATACTGATCTTGCTTTGAATACTTTCCTGACAAGGTCCCTATTTGTAGATTCACCAGTAGAACTAATGTGTGTTAAAGCTATTCAGTTTGGCATTTTGCGGCTCCGTTGACACATTAAATATAGGCGTTCACTACGACGATTAACCTTACAACTATTAAGTAATAAAAATCCCGCATACATATTTATCAGCCGCGGAGTCTCCTCCCCCTCCTCCGATGGGCTGAATGCCCTTCCCCCTAGGGTAGGACTTGGAGACGGTGAGGGTGGTGGCTTGCTCTGCCCTCCTCAGAGGCAAAGGGGGTCCCCAGGCTTTGGTGGGAAACAAAGCTGCATTGGGGGGCTGTAGAAGAGAGAAGAGGAGCCTGGGAGGTGATTGCGTCTTTCCTAACCTTTGAGGAAACATCTTTCTATTCTTGGACCTTACTTTTCTCCACTTCCCAATCATGGAGTTTTTGTTGAACCTCGCTTTCTGTGGTGCTGTGGCAAGTGTGGAGTGTCTTCTGTGCCAGAAGACAGAAGATCATCAATCCAGGCTGCCCCACTGGGCATAGATAGGATGAAGTGAACGCATAGTTTAGCCAGCATTGGATGTTCAGTCTGGCCCTGCAGAAGGAAGGGCTGAGTGCACCCTCACAAAGCAAGGCAGGGGGACCGAGTAGGACTTGCTGACCATGCAGGATCCCCCAGCTTACATTGCTGATCTGAGTGCATGGACAAGACATCTTAGGTGGATGCAGCAGGACTGAGCTCCCCTGTCCCCTGGACTGCACCTGAATTGGTCAGCACTGGTTACATATGTTCCTGAGATTTTTGCATATATGCCCTAGAGAGGGTTTTCACCTTGGGAGCAACAGGTGTGTGTGTGGGGCGGGGAGAGGGATGCTGCCAATTCTGGTTCTTGTTTTTTTAATTTGATTTTTGGGCCACAGCCCAGGGGTTACTCCTGGCTTTGTGCTCAGGAATCACTCCTGATTTGTGGACTCAAGGGACCAGATGTGGTGCTGGGGATTGAACCTGACAAGTGCCCTCTCTGCCGTTTGATCTCTCTGGCCCTGAAGAGAAGTTCCTCCACATTCACCACAGCACTACAGAAAGGTTGCAAGGCTCAAGAAAAAAAAAAATCCAGGATCAGGAAGTGGATTAAAATAAGGTCCAAGAAGAGAAAAATGATTCCCCAGAGATCAGGAATTCCATAGGCAGAATCCTGTGGCTGGCACCCAATGCCCAGCCAGGGCTCAGTGAATCTGTCCACATCTAAGGTCTTGCAAACCTGCTAGGAGGCACGTAGGGGACATGGTGCTAAGGGACTCATGGGTGCTCACTCTGCAGGGTGCTCGGAGTTTGAGGGATGAATGTGGTGTGTGGTCCTTGTGGCAGCCTGGGTGGTCCCTTGCACCCTATGCCCTATGCTCTTTCAGAACCTTCAAAGGAAACAGGGGCTGCCAATGTTCCACTGTCAGGACAATTCATGACCCAGATTCTGTGTCCGAAGACCAGGAAAGGCCCTTGGTGGGGGTGGGGGTGGGGTGGGGGAGGCCAGAAGGAAGTCAGGGTGCTCATGTCCCCCTGCTGGGAGGGCCAGGACCTCGCCCCCTCAACAGTGTATGCTGACGTGCTCCTCCCACCCTGCCTGTTTCTATTTTCTATCTTGACAGAGAAATTGTGATTTTCACACTGTCACGGAACCACTCGGTCCCTGACATATGTTTTCGTAATCTGTGTAGCTGAGTTCCTGTACTTCTGACAGTTCTATTACATCCCTGACAGTCGGATCAAATTTCTCCGGGAAGTGGAGGGGGAAGGGGCTCCACCCTGCCTGCACTACCAGGCCCCTTGCTAACTTGCTGCTTCTGCTGCTTGCCAGGGAGAGAATGTGAAGTGCACAGGACACTTGGCAGCCTGAGGGCCAGGACCTATGGATGGGGGACACGCGCACAGGCACCAAGCATAGCCACTTTCCTTTGAGCAAATGACACCAGCCCTGTCCCCACAAAGCTCCAGGTCGAGAAAGGGAGGATGGATACCAGCTTCATTCCAGTACCTGGTAGGAACAGGGGTTTAGCTGCTGTGTGTGCAGTGTGCATGCATGCAAACACACATACATGTTTACACACATACTTGGCATGGACATGTGTGTTTATGCACAATTATATTCATATATCCACACATGTGCACATGAATGATTCTCCGTGTGTCTGCTGGTATAGTTGGGTATGAGTATATGTGAATGAAATGTGTGAGCATATGTTTGTGCAAGTTGTGCTAGACGCAGGAGGTCCATACTGATCAGGTGCCAGGTCCTGACCCCTGAGTTTGAGGAGCCCCTGTGGGTGTGACTGTAAATGTATGCTTGAGAAATCCCTGTGTGGATGAGCATGTGGGCTTGTGAGGATATGTGTGAGTGTGTGAGCATGTATGAGTGTGTGTGTCAGTGTTAGTGTGTTACTGTGAGTGTGTGTGAGCTTGAGGAGTCTATGTATATGTACATGGCTGGAAGTGTATGTCTGAGTGTGTGTAACTATGAGTATATGTGTGTGTTAGTGTATGTGAGTGTATATGTGTGAGTGTGTGAGTATATGTGAGTATTTGGGAGTGTATATGAGAGAGTATGAGTGTGTGTCGAGAGGCAGCAACTGCTGGTGGTCTCGGGTGGCCTCAGCATACTGGGCAGAACTAGGGTGTGAAAAGACTGGTGACCGCAGACACTCAGGGTTATTCACCCAGGAGCACTGGTGCCTCCCTCCTGAGCTGCCTCTATCTCCCCTGGAGCATTGGAATATCATCTTCTAGAATCTTCTCTCTTTGACCTCCAAGGAGGTGCTTCACCTGGTCTTGGGGATTGTCTGTGGAGCCCTATGAGTGGCTCTAGGCCACACATCTCCACTGTGGAGATATTCTGGCATCCATTATGACACTCTGATGCTCCTGTGAGTGCGCAACAGCCATAGCCTAGCAGGGGTCTCAAACTCAATTTACCTGGGGGCTGCAGGAGGCAAAGTCGGGGTGATCCTTGAGTGCAAAGTCAGTAGTAAGCCTTGAACATTGGGGGTGTGACCCAAACAACTAAAACAAAACAAAACAAAACAAAACAAAAAAAGATTCCTCTAGGGCAGGGCCACAAAATATATGGAGGGCTGCAAATGGCCCGCGGGCCATGAGTTTGAGATCCCTGGAGGCTGCCGATGATGCTTCCAGATAGGGCTGCTTCTCTGAGAGATGCTCCTCAGTGTGTCATGGAGGTCCCAACTTGTTAGAGAGAGTTGCATTTTCTGCATGTGATGTGCATTTCCATGTCCACGGCTCACATCATTTCCAAACAAAAGGAGAATCTCATTCAGTGTCTTGCCCATTTCTCTGGCCTCATGGCCTTGCTTAGATGCTACCTGGACATGGGTGCAGTGGGCACAGACACTTTAGGGCTCTCTACTTTGGGTTTGCTCATCAGTCCAGGGCATCTGGACAGCTGAAAGTAGAAGGAGCTTTTCAGGCAAGCCCATGATCATAACATGCCCTTTTCTGCAGCCCTTATCTGAGGGTGCCTTTGTTTCCCTTAGAAGAAAGCCCAGGATCCTCCCGTGGTCAAAGGACTCTCATATTCTCAGTCCCTCACCCTTAGGCCTCAAACCTCCCTTGCATTATGTTTATCTACCACAACAGCAGCTTAGTCCCTCCAATGCAGCTTTGTGTTCACTTTTGTGCCCTTGACCATGCTGTGACACAGGTCTTCTTTGGTTTGTTTTGGAGCCACACCTGGCATTGCTTAGGGGTTACTCCTGGCTCTGTACTCAGGTCTCACTCCTAGAGGGGATTAGGAGAACACATGGGATGCTGGAGATGGAGCCTGGATCTGTTGCTTTCAACACCATCACCCTCCTCGCTGAGCTACAACCCAGGCCCCTCATGTCTTAAATCTTTTCCTCACAGCCTGGTTAATTTTTAACTCTTCCTCCTGCATGGAAAATTCCACTTTAAGTTGGAAACCTCAACTGTATTTTAGTATCATGTGCATAGAGTCTACTCCTCACTCCCATAGAAATCTAACTTTCTTCCTCAGAAGGGAATCAATCATTTATTCTTGTTAAGTTTATGACTGTGAAGAATAAACACAGTGTCTAATGCCCCTTGTAGCCACCTCTGGTCATGCCACTTAATCCCAAACAAAGGGATACACACAGGAGACCTTCTGGGAAAGATAGTTGAAAGGATGTGTGCACCTTAATGTGATCTTTCCCTCTCCTTTCTACTGGTTGAAATGCAACATGATGACTGGAGCGTGACCCAGACTAAGAATAGCTAGCTCGCAAGGTGAAGGAAGCTCGATTTTTAATCAACTTTAGAATCTCCCCATCATTCAGGACCACTCATCTCCTGATATCTTCTCCATGAAAGAGAAATAAGCTTCTATTTTGCACAAGTCACTGTTATTTTTGGGCTTTCTGTTAATTGCAGGCAAATCTCATTCTAATGGATGCAGGTGCAAATAACTCAATGGATGAAAGCAAGGCAGACATTTTAATCGTCTCCATGTAAGGAGGAATGTGGGGGAAGGGCAAGTCTGTCAGTCCCACAGGTGTCATCGTTGTCCTTGTGATTCTCTCAACTTTTTTCCACAGACACAGAACAAGTCGATTATCTCCAAATGCCAGATTGTCTGCGTGCAACACCTAGGTAGAAGCACAAGGCTGAATTTGAGTCAGAGACATTCCTCATACATCTTCCCTTCTGACAATCCTGCTCAGGAGTTTCCAGGCAACTTGCATGGCAACATCAGATTGGTTGGAGATCTAGCTGCAAGGGAGGCGGGGACAAGAATTCTGACTTTTCATCTGCTATAAGGAGATCTGGGAATGGTCCCCAGACAGACAGCTGCACTATTCCCATGTGGGGCTTCTGACATGGGATTAATGGTCTTTAGTTCTCCTTCAGGCAGAAGCTTCTTGAAGACTGGAGACTTTGGAGCAGATCTGTTAGTTGGGCATTAGGAACTTGACAACTGGGTTCAAATTTGTTCTATTTTGTACCTAGTCTCAGTTACAGACTTTCTGTTTTACCATTATAAAAGAAGGCAAGAGTTCTTGACTGCCTCTGAAAATAAGGCTTTGGATGAAATCAGTTTTGTATAGGAGGAACATGAGTTCTTGAACTGGATGGTATGGTGGGGTTACATGGGCAATGAAAAAAATGAGTCATTTTTATATCTTACAAATGTGTGCAATCATTCTATGTCTGCTCATCTCCTTCTGACTCATATCACTCAGCAAAATAGTCTCCATGTACATCCACATATAAGCAAATTTCATGACTTCATTTTTACTAATGGCTTCTTACTATTCCATTATAAGATGTACCACAGTTTCTTTTTTTTAAATATCATAGAAAAATTTTATTATTATTATTATTATTATTATTATTATTATTATTATTATTATTTTTGGTTTTTGGGCCACACCTGGCAGTGCTCAGGGGTTACTCCTGGCTGTCTGCTCAGAAATAGCTCCTGGAAGGCACGGGGGACCATATGGGACACCGGGATTTGAACCAACCACCTTTGGTCCTGGACCGGCTGCTTGCAAGGCAAACGCAGCTGTGCTATCTCTCCGGGCCCTATTTTTTTAAAGCTTTTCATTACAGTGCATGAAAAGAAGTTATTTTTTGTTTGTTTGTTTTTGTAAATTTTTTCCTTATTTACTTTTGTTTGTTTTTTAAAATATATTATTTATTTAAGTAACATGATCATAGTTGGGTTACAGTCATAATCAGAACACCCGCATTACCCCCTCCCCCTTCCCATCCCCTGCCTGTATTCGAGACAGGCATTCTATCTACTACAGTTATTTGTTTTTAAGTTCAGTAAGTTGTATATTTTTTTCCTTAAAGGATAAGAGTAAAAAAATATAGTAAAGGTGTGATAGTGGCAATTGCCATTGTTTGTATAGGTCCAGAAAAATGGGGAAAATGGAAAAAAAATTCTTGAGCTGATTACAAAAAGGCCTCACCACAGAAGTTTATTGGCATAAGACCGACTCTGGGTTCCAGGCATACCAGTCCGTTCAACTCGAGTCGTTCTCAAGGTCCCAGTGAAACTTTTTCACACTTTAGCTCTTGTTGGTATCAGATTCTTATATTTAAAGACTCTGGATTCTGTGCATTTCTTTCATTGATGTCAGGCTGATGTGGAGCATCCTCTAGTTTCAGCGTACCATTAAATGAGGAGCAATATGCCCTGCATGCAGACTGTTGCTGAGTCGTCTGGGTGTTGGGAGCACTCTTTTGAGTAAGTCAATGCCAAAGCACTGGTAGGTCTTCCCTGGTAGAGGCTTGGATCCTGGTAATGTTATAGACAATGTACCACAGTTTCTTTATCAACTCATGTTCTCAAGCATTTGGGTTATTTCCAGACTCTGGCTATTGTAAATAGTGCTGCAGTAGACATAGAAATGCAGATGCCTTTTCTGCATTGTGTTTTTGGTTCCCTGGAGTGGAATTGCTGGATCATATAGAAGCTACATTTCTCATGGAAATGTGCACCAGTGAAGAGAAGGATGCTAGAACATTCTATGACTGAAACTCCATCATGAGCCACTTCGCAGCTGTGTTTTCCATCATGATTCAATAAAAATAAAATAAAAAAACATAAAAAAGAAGTGAATCATGTCTGAACTCATCACGAAGAGACTCAGCTCAGACTCATGAAAGGGTGTCTCAGCATTGGTATAAAAATATTCTCTCTGCCCCAGATTTGCATGCTGCTAAACACTGAGCATGGCCCAAGGAAGCTTCTCAGAAACATGGGCTCTGAGGAACTGGTTAATCATCAAGGTGTCCCTTTCCTTAACTAAGGTCCAGCTTCAGGGACCCTAAGATAACTATGCTTTCTTCCATCTATGGGCCAACAAGTGCTTTTCCTTCCAATGGTGCTCGGGCAGGTGGGAAACACCCATAAGACACCTCATAGATCCCACAGACTCCATGGACATTGTGGGACTGAACCTTTGGGCTCTCATCTGGCCACCAGAGGCTTTGTTCCAACTGTTCTGGCCCTGGGGATGCCTCATGGACCTTCAAGGGGCCACTGCCCCCATTTGGAGGTGCTGCATGCCATCTTGATGGGGAGGTGTGGGTTTCTGCTATAAATATGGCCCGTCTGGGAGAAGCCCTGTGCCAGGTTTTGAAGAGCTCTGGAACTTCAAGCTCGGCAGGCTTTGAAATGCAAATATTTTGAGGGAAACATAAGGTAAACATGAGTGCTCACTTCCCCCTGATGAAAACAATATGTTATTTGCTCTGAAATGTAAATAGGACCTGGATGGCTTTTAAAGAAAGCGTGTCTCATATTTTTAGGTCTAGGGGAAGATCGTTCCTAAAAATACAGGCATCCGGCTGCCTCCCCCACACTCCCCCACACCCAACCATCATTTTTCTAAGCTAAATCCCCCCTTTCCAGGTTTGGGTATCTTCCCCCAATCTCTCCCCAAAACTGTTCTGAAATCTGTCCCCTGAGCCCAGTCTGAAATGTCTCTTTTCTGTCTCTCTTACACACACACACACACACACACACACACACACACACACACACACACACACACATCTCTTACACACACACACACACACACACACACACACACACACACACACACACACACACACACACACACACACCTCTACCCTCATTTAATTTTTTCCAATACTCTTTCTAAGAGCTGGTGCAGTTCCTTTTGGAGAGAATTGGAGGTGGGGGGAGTGGAAATGTGTAGCCAAAGGCATTTCACTGACTTGAAAGAGATTTTATGGTGCATTGAGTTCTAATCAACTTTAATAAGTATTTAATGCAGGAAGAGACTGCCCCCAGCTCCGAGGCCGGCCATGCGTGCCCTGGCCCCCCGTTGGCCCAGGGAGAAAGGACCTGATCTGGGGGGCCTGGGTGGGATTTTTGGGGTGGGTGCTGGCAGTGACAGCTGCAAAGGAACAAATAATTAGTGATTTCAAGCCCCGATAATGAGGAGCTTGTTGTGTAGAGCTTCTTGATGCACTGAGCTCCTTCTTGGAGCTGAGGAGCATCTATCTTACTATCTTAATAATGATGCCTTCAGACAGCCTCTAGCTCCGGCGCCTGGTTCCCCTTCTAGGGGCAAAGATGGCAGAGAGCTATTTTCAGCCTTGCATGAAAGCAGGACTCTGGTTTGGAGGGTGATAGAGCTGTGCCTATACCCCTCTCCCATTCATGCTGAGCTGACTCTCCCCCTCACACCTGCAAAGAGAAGGGCACATAGAACTGTTTTGTTTGTTTGTTTTGGCCATACCCAGCAGTGCCACACTTCTGGCTCTGCACTCAGAAATCTCTCTTGACAAGCTTGGAGGACCATATGAGATGCTGGGGATTGAACTCAGGTTGGCCATGTGCAAGGCAGAGGCCTTCACTGCTGTGCTCCAGTGCATTCCTTTCTTTCTGTGCGATCTGGTGTCCCCATATGCCAGGAGTACTACCCTGGCATGGATGTGTCAAGACATTTGTGAAAAGACCTTTCTGGAACTCAGAGGCTGCCAGAACCAATGCCAGAGGGAATATAGTTTATACTAGTTTAGGGTGAACACAAAGACCAATTTCCTGCATGGGTTTTCCTCAAGGCAGTAACTACACATTTACAGACACAAATGTTTAGGTCCTTGTGGAAAAGCCACACAGATCCACAGAATTACCCAGAAGTGAGACAATCAGGACATGTGGAGTGAAAAGTGGCCCCCCCCCCCCCGCAGTTTCTTTTCAGGGACCCACTTTCTTGAGCTACTTTACTGCAGACATCAGTCCTGCCTATTGCCCACATCCTGCCTGGTTTGCTCTCAGATATTCCCGCTTGTGCTCTACCACATTTTTGTCTGAGTAAGCCATGAAGGACTGTGTGATCCTCCCCCACCCCGCCCTTCCCCAAGTCTGACCAGCGCATCCTTTTTCCAAACTAGAAAGCAGCTGTTCTGTAAGAACATGGAGTTTACCAGACCTGGGGTTGTGCTCATCTGGGCTCCATCCTACTCCACTAGCCCTTTGAAGTGTGTGGGAGGCTGAGTTTCCACAGGGCGATGCGCCTAAGTGACATTTGTGAGAACAGATAAGTGGTAGCTCCCAGATCTCCATAACAGGGCTGCCCACCAGCTGTCTGTGGGGTCAGGGGATGCAGAGTCCAAGAGCCCAGGCTTTCTGCAGTGCACAAAGCATCATGTAGATATGTCTATTCACCTGTCTCCATGCTTGAGCCCAATAGTTTGGGATCATTTTTGTGGGGGTGCTCCTCATTGGTGCTAAACAGATCTGCAGTGTCTGGTGATTCTCAGCCCATCAAAGGGTGTGGTTCCTCTCAGTTTCCCCATAATGCCAAGTATTATCTGTGTTATCCCAGCAGTACTCATGCACTCAAGGGAACACCAGGGATGTTCCCACTGGAGCCTGGGTGCCCCAAGGGCTGCACTTGGTGATGTAGAACCGTTTTTTTTTTTTTCCCTCTCGGTAATCTGAGGGTTTATGTTATAAAATAATCTCAGGTGTGCAGTTGCTAATGCATGAAGCTGCAAATGTCCTCAGCCCTGGCTGCTTTTCCCTGAAGGCCCAGAACTTTCACTGGCTGAGTTAGCAGGACTTGTTTTCCTTGGTGGTTCCCCTTAAACAGTGGCTTGACTTAAACTAAAGGCATTTGTCAAGTGTGGAGCATAATTAAACAAATGAAAACATTTGGGTGAAGCATGTACACAGAGACCCAGAAAGCAGAAGGAAATTTACTGAGTCTTCAGAATACAACTGGGGACTCACAAGAGAACTGGGTCATGGAGCACCACAATGTTAGCCTCAGTCCTTCTCGGGGAGGACTAGTTGATCCCTGTTGCAGCCACACATGCACAAAAACAGTTAGAAGTAAAAAAAAAAAGGGTCCATGTTCCAATAAAACTTTATTAGCAAGTACAGGCAAGGGCCAGAGTTTTGGTAGCTGAGCAGTGTGGAATCACATTTCCTGAGCACTTGCTATGTGCATGGATGAGCCCTCTCCTCGGTTCTGGCACTCTTTGCGTGATAACAGCTGTCCATGCCATCCATAAATGTTAAGTGTACTGAGGTGAAGCCAGGGGCTTTTTTATTCCCTTTCCCCTCGCTCATAACTTCAAAAGCCAACATAAGCCACATGCTCCTCCTCCAGGAATTCTTTCTTGATTTCTTAGGTGGAGGCCTCAGCTTGTGGAAGAGGCAAGAACACTGGGAAGTTTCCTGTGCAAGGAAGGCATATGTGCCATGAACCTTCACTTTATCCTCAATAGCGACCTCAATAGCAAATGAGGAGCTAAAGGGACAAAGTAAAAGTGATGACCCAGCTCCCTCCATGGCCAAGACCCCATGACAGCACAGGTGAGCATTTCCAACCCAAAGGGACAAAACCAAGGTAGCAACCCAACTCTCTCCAATGCCTAGACCCTGTGATGGTCAGATAAATATGTCCTGCCTAAATGGACAAAACCAGATGAGCGCAGCCACTCTGCTCTGTGGCCACATTTTTCCTCTAGTTAATGAACCCCAGCACAACATGTAGAAAAAGCCACATTGCAAAGGACACAATGGGAAAATAATGCAGAACATCTCATGCTTAGACAATGAAGATGGTAGGTATAAAGACCAAACAAGTCATGGCCACCTACATAGCCTCTCTGAGAAGAACTTTAGAAAGGAAATGTGAAGGATGTTCAAATAACTCAAAGAATCCATGAAACAACTGAATGAAACATAAATAAGATTCTAAAGAATATAAAAGTAGAAATGGGAAAACTTCAAACTTCAGTTTTGAAATATCATGACTTAAAAACTTGGTAGGCAAAATGAAAACCTCACTGGAAAGCCTCATCAGAAGAGTAACAGCTGCTGAGGACAGGGTCAGTGAGCTGGAAGATGAGCTACAAAACACCTCCAAACAACAGAGTGGGCTGGAAAAGAACCTCAAAGAAAGTGAACAGACAATAGAACTCTGGGATAAATTCAATAAAAGCAACACATGAATCTTTGAAGTCCCAGAGACCCAGAAAGAAAAGCCCATGAAGAATCAACAGTCAAGAACATTATTGCTGAGAAGTCCCCAGAGCTAAAGAGTGCATGCAACTACATCCTGATACCAGAAAAGTACTAGTTAAAAAGATTCAAAGAAAAGCACTCCAGGGGATATCCTAGTCACATTGATGAATACCACAGATTGAATAGAATATTGAAAGCAGCAAGATCAAAAAGGGAAATTACACACAGAGAAGCATCCTCAAGATTTATAACAGATTTATCACAATCAACCTTCCAGGCCTGAAGGCAGTGATGGGATATAGTGAAAAAACTCAATGAAATGAATACTTTGCCAAGAATACTTTACCCAGACAGATTTTTATTCAGATTTGAAGGAAAGGTGTAACCCTCGGTGAGGGACCCCCGACCCATGGGGGTGTGGGAATGAGGGTCACTAGTAATTTGTAGATCCGATCTGTGAAATAAACTTGAGAAGTTAGTAAGAAAGACCCTTAAGGCAACTGTTCAAAAAGGGGTTTATTGCCCGGGGAGATCAGCTTTTAAAGGCGAAATACATCATAGAGGGTGTTACAGTTTTCCACCAATTACAATTGCAAGCACTCATTAGCATAAGCTGGGGGCAGGTAATAGGGAGGGGTAAAGAGGTAGACCTGAGCACATGTTTGTACTGAAAGCACGAGTTTATACTGAAAGCACAAGATCCAAACAGGGTCTTATAAATTTTACTCAGCAAGCATAAATAAAACATCAGCTGTAAACATATTAATCTTTTGCTAACACAAAGGCAAGTTGCTCTATAATTTTCTCTCTGGCTGGGTGTATTGGGCTGCTTTGAATTTACTATAGTGTTTATCTATTTCCTTTGTCCTCAGGGCATGGGTGCCTCTGGTCACGTGGGTAACAAGGTCAGGGATTTCTGAGACACCCTTTTGTTCTAGGTTCCATCAGCTCGGCTCCCCACAGAAAGGTACATAGCTTTATAGCTAAACAAGAGCTCAGAAACTTTATGAACTCAAAACCAACCTTAAAAGTAAATGTACGGGCCCGGAGAGATAGCACAGTGGCATTTGTCTTGCAAGCAGCCGATCCAGGACCAAAGGTGGTTGGTTTGAATCCTGGTGTCCCATATGGTCCCCCGTGCCTGCCAGGAGCTATTTCTGAGCAGACAGCCAGGAGTAGCCCCTGAGCACCGCCGGGTGTGGCCCAAAAACCAAAAAAAAAAAAAAAAAGTAAATATACAAGTAGACACAGAGGAGACCACTTATACTAGCATCCTGGGGTGGAGGCAAAGGATGGGAATATGGGATGCATACTGGAAATAGGGGTGGAGGGAGGACAACACTGGCGGTGGAAATGCCCCCTAATTCAATGTCACTATGTACCTAAAATATTACTATGAAGGATTTGTAATTCACTTTGGTCACAAAAAACATTATTTAAAAAAAAAAAAGAGCTGAAGGGTGTACTTTAAGGCAAGGCAGACCCAACAAACACACCAAACTCCTACAAAAAGGTGATACTAAATCTCATGACAATCATCTCTCTTGATGTCAGTGGAATGTATGCACAAGTTAAGAGACACAGAGTGGAAGAAATGGATCAAAATTTTAACATAATGTTTTGCTGTCTATAAGAAGCACATCTAAATAATCAGAGCAAACATAGACTCAGAGTCAAAGGTTGGAGAACAATTATTCAAGCAAACAATTTCTTTTAAAAAGCTGGGAGTCATATTAATATCAGCTAACATATACTTTAGACTTTAAAAGTTTATAAATGACAGAGATGGGCATTTCTTACTTATTAAGGGATGTATAAGGGATGAAGAAATCACACTTCTAAATATATATGCACCTAATGATGAGCCAGAAAAATACTTAAAACATCTGTTGATAAACTTGAAGAAAGACATCAATAGCAACACAGTAATAGTGGAAGACTTCAACACCACCTTGTCACCTATTGAATGGTCAACCAGCTAAAACTTAACAAAGATATACTTATACAAAGAAAACACAACTCTGCTTTAAGAAATAAAAGAAAACACAGAAAGTGGAAATACATACCCTGCACATGGATTGGGAGGATTAAAATAATTAAAATGTCAATACTTTCTAAAGCATTGTACAGATTAATGAAATCACAATAAGAATTTCCATAACACTTCAAATAAGTAAACCAGACACTCCTAAAATTCATGATATCCATGAATAGTTAATAGCTAAAGCAATCATGGCAAAAAATATGATAGGAGGAATCACTTTAAACTACAGAATAAAGCAATAGTTATTAAAACAGCCTAGGGTATGTAATAAAGACAGACTCTCAGATCAATGGAAAAGACTTGAATATCCAGAGGTGAACCTATAGGTTTATGGACAATTAAGTTTTGATAAAGGAGCAAGAAATACAAAGTAGAGCAAGAAAAACCTCTTCACTAAAGGATGCTGGGAAAACTGGTCAATTACATGCAAAAAACTAAACTCAGATTTATCCTTAACACCAGGCACAAAGGCCAAATAAAAATTGATTAAAGACCTTGATATCAGACCTGACCATAAGGTACATAGAAGAAAACATAGACGGAACACTCTACAACATTGAAGCTAAAGACATCTTCAAGGAGAAAACACACTGTCCAAGAAAGTGGAAGCAAAGATAAACAAATGGGGCTACATTAAACTGAGAATCTTCTGCCCTTCAAAGGAAAAAGTGACTAGGATACAAAGGTTATCTGTGGAATGGTAAAAACTATTCACCCAATACCCATTTGATAAGGGACTAATGTCTAAGATATACAAGGTACTGACAGAACTCAACGAGGAAAAGCACCTAGCCCCATCAAAAAAATGGGGAAAAGAGATGAACAAACATTTTCTCAAAGAAGAAATACAGATGGCCAAAAGATACATGAAAAAAATGCTTTTCATCAATAATCATCAGGGAGATGCAAATCAAAACAATAATGTGATATCATCTCACACCACAGAGACTGACAGACATCACTAAAAACAAGGGCAACTAGCCCTGGTGTAATTGAAAGGGACTCTCTCACTCACAGCCTTTTTGGAAAACAATATGAATATTCCTCAAAAAGCTAGAAATTGAGATTTTATATAATCTAGCAATACTACCACTAAGGATATACTGTAAGAACACAAAAACACTATAAAAATTCCCTCTGCACTCCTATATACATTGCAACACTATATACAACAGCCAGAATCTGAAAACAACTCAAGTGCCCAACAACAGATGAGGGCTAAAGAAACTGGTACACCTACTCAATAGAATATGCAGCCATTAGGAAAATGAAGCCATGAAATTTTCTTATAAATGAATAGACATGGAGATTATTATGCTGAGTGAAATGATTCAGAGGGAAAGGGATAGACATAAACTAGTCTCCCTCATTTGTGGCATATAAGAAAAACAAGAGATAGTATGATAATGATATCCAGAGACAATAGAGATAAGGACCAGGAGGTCCAGCCTAGGGTAGGAAGCTTGCCATAAAGAACAGTGAGTGTTGGGGCCCGAGCAGTGGTGCAAGTGGTAAGGCGTCTGCCTTGCCCATGCTAGTCTAGGACAGATGGCGGTTCTTTCCAACGGCGTCCCATATGGTCCCTCAAGCCAGGAGCGATTTCTGAGCGCATAGCCAAGAGTGGCCCCTGAGCGTCACTGGGTGTGGCTGAAACCCCCACACCGCCCAAAAAACCAAACCAGTGAATGCAGGTTGAGTAGGGTCTACTATGACAAGGATAATTAGAATTCTTCACAAGAATTTGATGCTGAAAGGGGAGAGAGTGACATGCAAGTCACCCCTCCATTAACGATAGTGCAAACCATGGTGTCAAAAAGAAAGAGAGAGAAACAAATTGCTTGCCCTAAAAACAGGTGAAAATGGGGGCGGTGGGAGGGAAATGGGAGACATCAGTGGTGGGAGGGGTAAGCTGGTGAAAGATGATGTACATTCTATAACTGAAACCAATAATGAACAATTTTGTAACCACAGTGCTTAAATAAAGCAATATCTTTATTTATTTATTTTTGAGCCTTGAACAACATTCACTCCCTTTTTGGGGTGTCACTCATGAGCAACAGCTGCAGACTTTGACACACCTTTACTCTTCATTTGCATGATTAATATTTTCTCCATCACTTTCTTAAGATGAGAAAATCAACCCCAACAAAAAGAAATCAAGGCCTGATTGGTCGTCCTGGCTGATTTTCATGTGATGCTGGGGTGGGGGGGGGGAGGGGAACAGGGCTGGGGCTCCCGCTGCCCCCAGGCTATCATTACTCCACCTCCAAGTACATACCCCTCCTCACACACCTCTCAAACAGGCTGCAGGGCCGGAGCAGAAGCACAGAGGAAAGGGTATTTGCCTTGCACATGGCTGACCTAGGTTCAATTTCCAGCATCCCACAGGGTCCCCTGAATCTGCCAGGAGTAATCCTTGAGAACTGCTGAATATGGCCCAAAACATAGATTAAAAACAAACACAAAATATAGGCTACAACCAGATAATTGGAAAAAGACTGGCTTTGAGTCTTTACTACTTTTGCTTTTAATAAAAAGTACTTAATTCAGGGCCAGAACAATAATCAATAGTAGGCAGGGCATTTGCCTTTGGCACAGTCAAGCAGAGTTTGATCCCCAGAATTCTGTAGGGTCCCCCAGCCTATTAGGAGTGATTCCTGAGCACAGAGCTAGGAGTAACCTCTGAGCACCATCAGGTGTGGGCCAGAAACAAAACAAAACAAAACAAAAATATACTTAATTCAGAAGACATAATTGTACCTTTTAGGAATAGCAGATGTACACTTCATCTGTACATCCCCCCCTTTTAGGAATAGCAGATATATACATCACCTGTACATCCCCCATGTTTCACACCTGGTCCAGGGATTCCACGCCCAGGTCATGGCAGGGACAGAATGACCCAGTGCTCCCACACACTCACAATACCCTGGTACACAGAAGGGTTGTAGCCTTGGCCAATCTTTCTCTTATACTGGTCTTCCTTATACTGGCCTTTATTGTCTTGCTTAAAACTGGGGTTCCAGAACTGTGGGCTGGGTCAGCTGGACTCTCAGCCCAAACATGGACCCACATCCCTGTCCTTTAACTCGGAGAACCAGGAGGACACCCAGGCAGGATGGCTCAGGCTAGCTGTCTCTAGACCACAATCTACATTTCAAGGGGCCCCTAGATCCTCATGGTCCCCCCAAAAAGAGTGTCTCTCCGGCACTATGGCATATCCCATACTGGATGTCTTCCACTCTTCAGTGCCTAGTCTTTGGAGTCTGACTCCCCAAGGTGCTGTCCTTCGACACTGGGCCTGTGCAGGTGAGTGTGGTCTTCCCTTTGCTCCAAGTCGCTGGGCGGTGATACTTTTAAACACTGCTAATAGCTGGCGTTGATCTCAACTGCACTTACATGCATTATCTGATCACATCTGCACACCAGCCGCTTGGCGGGGGAAGCTCATTTGTCTCTGGGCCTTGCTCTCTCTGCAGAGGCGCCAATTCCCAGGGCAGCAGGTCCCATGCTGGATGCCCATCTCTGTGTCTCCCTATGCCCACTTGGTACATTCACACCTCAGCAGTGGGGCCACCAGAGTGAGTCTCTGAGGCTTGGACACTCATCATGAGTCTAATTTGAAAGTGGGAGCTTCAGAGCTAGAGTTGATGTGAGAAAGTCTCCGTGTGAAACATGCTCTGTGTGTGAGGAAAAAGTGTATATGTGAGAATGATTTTGTGTGTGTGTGTCAGAGTGTATGAGAGAGATTGTGTACGGGAGAGATTTATGTGAGAGAGAGACTGCATGTGTGAGGAGGTTATGTGTGAGACTGTTCATATGAGAGGCTGTGTTTAAGAGAAATCGTGTGTTTGTGTTTATGCATGGTATTGTGTATGAGACTGCATGTATGAGAGATTGCTGTTTATGATATTTATGATACTGCATATGTGAGAGACTGTACGTGTGAGAGAAATTGTGTTTGAGATTGTGAATGTGTGAGATTGTGTGTGAGAGAGATTGTCTATATGAGAGGACTATTGTGTAGAGACTATGTGCAAGATTGTGAGAGATACTATGCAAGAGAGAGTGTGAAAGATTTTGGGTCTATGTGTGAGATTGCACTTGAGAAAGATTGTGTGTTTTTGTGAAGGATTGTGTGTATGACAGAGACTGTGTGTGGTTGTGTGAGAGACTATAAAAGATTGTATGACTGTATACAAGAGATTGTGTGTATGTGAGAAATGGTGTGGATGAGATTGATTGTATATGAGAGATTGTGTGAATGAGAGAATGTGTGTGTGCATGTGTGGTGGGTACACATAGACATGGAGCCATGTTGGTCAGTATGAATGGTGAGTCTAATCATTGAAGTCTTGCTCCCCAACTTTTCAGCAGTGTGAACTCATAGACCGAATGGCATGCTCTCTCTACTGGGGTGACTATGAGGATGAGGTGATTTATTAGTTTTAGAAGAGTCCCAGTGAGCACTAAATCACCATGTATTATAACTATAAGCAAGGATGAGGGAAATGCAATAGAGATCCTGTGTAGTCCACAGGGCATAGCCAATGGTCTGGTTTTGCCTGGGACTAAAGTGTTTTTTAGAAACTGGAAATTTGGGAGTGTCCTGAGAACCGCCCCCACCTCTGTCACCATGAAGACAGTTTTGATAACTGAGACATGAATATGGACATGAATATGAACATGGGTGCCAGAACCATCACTAGCCTTGGTCCCTTCAACTTTCTTTTTCATTAGTTGTACAACCTTGACTAGAGAAAAATTGAAATTTTTAGAATTTCATTGTTAGAATGTGACTCTCTGGGGACAGAGAGTTAATGATGTAGGGGTGAGGGATGTATAAGGACTTGGGGTACATCCCCAATATCATTTGTCCCCTTGAGTACATTGTCCCCTTGGCTACACCTAAACGTCTCTGAGCACCACTGAGGTGTCTTAAGGGTCCTCATATTGAGAACCTGAGCTAGAGCTTCATCCTTAAATTGCATCATTGAACTGTCCCCAGAGTCATCTCAGCACTATTTCAGAGCCCCTCAAATAGAACAGAACCAAATATCTAATTCTAACCCATCTCCAAACCAGGGGCCGAGACCAAATACTCTCCAAGCCAATGACACAACACCCTTGGTTACCAGCACACATTTCTTTCCCCCACCCTTTCCTCCCTCTTACTGGGGGCACAGTCTTCCAACAAGAGGCATAGCAGATCCCATGACACAGGGAGCCCTCTTCTTACTGGTTCTAGAACCCAGATCCATGGGTATTTTGCTGTCCCCAAGCTCACCCCAATCCTGTGCAGGCCGGGAGGAGCCTCAGAGGCAAGATTCCTCTTCATCGCTCAAGTGGGGCCCAATGCTGGCCATTAAGTTTGGCCCAACTCTTAGGGCCCACTTGAGAGTGTAAAATAAAAATTCACAAGTTGTGAGATCACCATATTTCTAAACCATATTCTAAACCCCACATAGTTGGGTCTGAAGAAGCAGGGCAGTAAAGAAGAAATAATATATCAAGTCAGGAAAATCAAGGAGTCAGTGACTTTTAAGAGTGGCTTCTCATGGCTTCTTCTTCATGGTGTCTCTGAGCACCAAGCCAAAATTGACTCTTCTTTATTATATCCATACCCATCCACCAGGAGGGAGAGGTTGAAAGTAAAACAAAAGTACCTATCCAGTGGGCTTTTACATATCAAAGGAAAAGGTTTAAGAAAGGAGGAAGTTGGGGGAATACTTTGTTCGGGGTTGATAGTTGGGTGTTATCTTACAGAAAGGATTGGAGAGTAGGGCTATGATGTCACTTCAAGATGAGCTTTACTTCCCCAAAGGGAGCTCATTTCCAGCTTTTTTAGGGACTGGTACTGAGTGGTAGTCAGTAGGGTGCATCACTGCCAAGAGGTTGTCATGGGGATTCCTCTCCCCTCTGAGGGCTCCCTACACACACACTCTTAATAAACATCCTAGTTTGAACACAAGAGTTTTCAAGCTCTTGTCCACCTTGCCTTCCCTGCCTGCCCTATTCCTCCTGCTGGTCCTTGCCTGCATCTTCAAAGTCTTGGCTCTTGGCCCTGGCCATTTCCATACCTTCTGGCCTCCTCTTGTTCTCAGGTTGATTTGGACAGCCTTGGCTGTGGCCCCTGGCAGTTGAAGAAATGAATGTCTCTTTATTTAAGCCATCTTCCTGATTTCCTCTTCCTCCCTCCTCTGGTCTCCAGGGTCACATGCCCCAGGACCAGGCTCTCTCCCCACTGATTTCCTTCCAGGTCAGTGTATGAGTTTGGACAGGGTCTGGCCAAACTATGTTCAAGACCAGCTGCCCTCACTGGCCTTTCAGGTCTCCCACCAGAAAGATGGGCAGTGTGACTTGTTCTAGACTGCACAGGAGTGACATATGCTACTTCCTGGCTGGGGCAGTTAAGAGCTGGCAGCCACCCTTCTCCTCCTTCCTTCTCCTTCTGCAGCCACCACAGATGCTATGCCCTCCAGCTGGTGCAGCCATAAGATGACAGATCCACTGTCAACCTGCTTCCCTGCATGCCCGTGTGCATCCAAGCTGCCCCATGCCTGACATTCGGGCTGGGGCTCCAGCAAGGAGCAGCTTGGTCCTGTGCAGTCTCTGATGTGGCAGCTGGTGGCCCTGACATTCATGTAGCTGCTGTCTCTGCCCCACCTCCACACCCCTCTTCCTGGCAGCCCTGATCAGAGATCAGACACCCCGTCTCCATTCAGCAAAGGAGGCATTTTTTCAGCCTGAATGAGGAAGTTCATGGAGGAATAGGGGTCCAAAACTTGCACAAGGAATAACTTAAGAGGTTTGTTTGTTTGTTTGTTTGTTGTAGTATCCCAGAATAACTGCCCTGGAACTGGCCTCCTGGCACATGGGCTGCCTTCATTGGCCAAACCCTAGAACAGTTCAGAAGTGCCCAGACTGGGGTCCCTTTAGGGCCTGGCCTGAAGCTCCCAGATGCTCTTTCCATGTCTAGAATTCCACCTTCACAAAAAGACCAATGGTTTCAGTTCAGGGACTTTGGGTACTGCAATTCAGTCATTCTGGGAAGGTTAGCTTGGTTCCCTAGAGATGAGGGCTTCTGGACTACAGGGACATGCTGGAGGGAGCTTGGCAAAGCCCCACAGCTCCCAGAGAATAGAATCAGGGAGAGGCAGGACTGGGCCAGGAGGCCTCTGACCACAGCCTACCATCCATCTGGTCATGCTGTCCCTGGCTTGGAAGATTTCCAATGTGGGGCCTGTGCACTGAGGAGATTTGAGAGAATTGCCAGCACCATGGCAGCTAAAACTTCCAGATGATGGGAAGTCCTTCCAGGTCACAGCCATATCTTCTTCCGAATCCCATTCCCAGGGACTTTTTTCTTCAGAACTTGGCCCAGAAAAAGTACTAAAAGGGCAACTGACTTTCCCTAGGTTAGGAAGATTCACCATGTGAGGTCTGTGTGCTAAAGAAATGAAGAGCTACATGGTGGTTAGGACTTCTAAGAAGTCCTTCTGGGTTATAGCCATGCTTTCTTCAGAATCCCATTCCCAGAGTCTTTTTTTTCTTCAGAGCTTGGCCCAGAGAAAGTTCTAGAAGAACAATTAGCTTTCCCTAGAGGTAAGTGTGTCTTTTAGGCAGATATACACACTTGGGCAGGATCACTTGGCAGAGGCCATCAAAGAAGGTACCCTGAGCTGTGAGGAGAGCAAAGGAGACAGTCAGGACTGGAGCAGATGGGCTTGGGTACCCTGAGGGACCTGGCCATCTGCGGAGTGGACATTCTCCTAGGCTTGGCCAAGGCCCCGCTGAGGGGAGGCTTCTTCTTGCTTCTGTGGAGAGGCCGGGTGGTTGCCTAAAGCCCAGTTTCTTCACATATGTGAGCCTTGGCACATTGGTCCTGCCCAGAAGCTGTCATGGAGGCATTTAGCAGAGGGAGCAGTGAAGAAGCATTCCTGCTTGCCCTTCGGGGCGCTGTGCAGCTAATGGGGCATGTGTGCAGGGTCTGGCCCTGCCAAGGCTACAGTACTCCAGCTCCCAGAGAGGGCACTCATCCTGCCTGGCTGCCAAAAAGGAGGCAGAGTGGTTGCTGGGCCTACTGTGCACAGGAACTGCCCTTAACTCGTGACTCTCTTTCTTGCTGTCTTTCCATCCTTGCTGCACCCCCAAAGAAGTCCATCAGAGCCGACAAAAAAAAGAACCTTCTCCCACACTCATTCTGTTACAGTGAGGCCACCAGGAAGATGAGGTCCATGGGTGACTTTTTGGGGGGCTGCTCTCTGGTCCCGTAGTCTCAGAGAGGGGTATGCTATGACCTGAGGAAGATGCTTATTGGGATGGAAGTCAGAAAACTTTGCACAGGAGGAGAGATGTGAGATTTCCTTCTTTATGGTTTTTGAGCCACATGAAGCTGTACTCAGGGCTTACTCAGGAATTATTCCTGGCAGGCTCAGGAGACTTTATGGGATGACGGATCAATCCTGGGCTGGCAGCATGTAAGAAACTCCCTCCTAGCTGTGCTCTAGCCCTAGGATGTATGTTTTCTGGCCCTTCACAATTTCTTTTTTCTTTTTTACTGTTTTTTGAGCCATACCCAGCAGCAGTAATGACTCCTGGTTCTGGTGGGCTTTTTATTATTATTCCTGGTAGGCTTGGGGGATCATATAGGCTGCCAGGGATGAAAAACGGGTCGGCTGTGTGCATGGCGAACACTTCCTGTTGTGCTATTTCTCCAGCCCCAGTAATTCACAATTTCTAATTCTGAATGTGGCTCACACATGGGCATGCACATGTACATGTGTGTAAACACTATACCCAGCTCTAGACACAGCTCCAACCTCCACAGCCTCACTAACTCACAGAAATAGCCACATTGTACAGCACACTCCTTGTAAACATACTAGCACCTTTATTTTTCTCCTGGTTTTCCAACCCCCCAGGGAAAATCCAAAGTAGCACAGTCCCAAGATTCTCTGGGACTCTCTGAGCAGATCTTGTGTCTTGATGGGCAAGAGAAAGACAAGGGCCTGAAGCTCTCAATGCTCAGTGCCAGGCCCTTTTCTCCCAAGGAAGCATTTGCTGAGGGGAAAACACAGGGGCATGAGAGTGGACTTTTGTCTAATCCCAGGGGTCCTCTCAGTCACAGGAGCTCAGGCCTAAAGATGTCCGACCAGCCCGGTGTGCTCTTATGTCCTAGGACATAAGATCTCCTGTGGGCCCAGGGGATTACTTGGCCAACCCAGCCTAAAGGGGTTTAGTTGCCCAGGACTTTACTCATTAACAGCCCGTCCCCCTTGTGTCCCAGGCAGGAACACTGAAGAAAGGGAAAAAACATTCTTAGTTACCCTTTTTGGCTTCTCGGGTATTTCTGGGAATGGCTCTAACTGCTGCCCATCTGCTTCACTGGCTCAACTCTAGGGCACCCAAAACACCGTAGGGACCTACGGTGAGGGGGCTGAGCTGTTATCTGTCCCAGGACAGAGAGTGCCTCTTCACTGGAGGAGAGGCCAGGCCTGACAACTTCTCCCTGAAATTTTCTCTCTGCCCAGCTTCTCATGCTACACTCATACACACATGCAGACCCCCCCACACACAGCAGGACAAACATATACATATACAAACACAGCCATACACCTATATTGGTCCTTCTCTTCTGCACACACTCATGGGAAATGGTCTGGGTGGCTGAGATGGTGCAGAAAAGTGGAGCAAGAACAGATATGTCCAGGCTGCCCTCCCAGGTCCTCTATCTAGTGATCATGAATTGTCATGTTACTTCAGGCCAAGCCGTGCCTTACACAGAGTGATCATGAGCACCATTCACTACTGCCAGAGGATAGCAAAAGACTTGAGAGGTCTGTCCATTAAGGGTACATTTGCACAGCTCTGGGCAAGTAGCAGGTGGGCTAATTCAGGTGGCAAGTGAGCACAGGGCAGAGGGGCCTGAAGGATCCGGAAGGGCTAAGAGATGGGAAGAAACAGGGAAAGGAGCTACCAATATTGTTGTGGGTGAGTAAATGGGTACTAGGTCAGGTTAAAGGAAACAATATGATTTTGTAGGGCTGGAAATATAACAGAGCAGATAGGATGTTTGCCTTGGATGTGATCAACCTGGGTTTGATCCTGGGCACCTCAGAGGGTCTCCTAAGCTCTGCCAGCAGTGATCCCTGAGTTTAGAGCCAGGAGTAATCCCTGAACATCTCTGGGTGTGACCCCCCAAAGCTAAAAAAGATGATTCCTGAGCTGTGGTTGATTGATTGATGGTGTAGTGGAAGTCTGGAGCTGAACTAAGATGAAAAACTGGCATCAGGCAAAGGCAGCCAAGTGGAAGTGAGTGATCTGGGGAGATCCCCAGCCACCTGAAGCCTCAGGCTAGAAAAAGGGCTACAGCAAGTATGGGGGGCAGTGTATGGGGAGATGCGTGCCAGAAAAAAGCTGCAGGACAATTGAGGGAGACAGACTGGTAAGGGGTAACCAGGTGTGACTCTAGAAGGGTCCTGGTTGTCAAGGAAAAAGCCCAAGTTCATTAGGTAGGGAGGTGGGAAGGTCCCTGTCATGTCAAGCATCATGTGGCATTTGCTTGGAACACTTCAGACAGGCAGCCGCCATTGTCAGCCCCAGCCTGTGCTGCTGCCCAGAATATTAACATTGTTCTCAGGTTTATCTCCTCCTCATCAAGCTCATTTGAAAGCCCCGCAATTTGGGGAGAAAGTTCGTTTATTCCTCTGGTTCCTATCAGCCTAATTACAGTTTCCACAGAGCAAGGGCAGGGTTGAAAATGAGAGCCTGGGACAAGAGGACACATTACATTGACGCTAATAATGATCTGTCTTTGTTTTACCATTTCATGTTGTTGCTTCTCATTTGGGCGGCCTGAATTCTTAATGCCAGGCAGTGTCTTGTGTGGAGATGGCTTCCTCCTGCTGCCAGGCTGACACAGTTGCAGGCTTGCATAAGAAACACCGGGCCGGGAGCCTGCAGTGAATCAGCGAGCCGCCATGGAAATTTCAATCAGCCCTTCTGTTTGTGTGTGAGTTCCTTGGGTGGATGAAATTAGCAATTTTGAAAAATTGATTAAAATTACTGGTTTCGCTAAACCTCAAAACATCAAAATCAATCTTTTTTTTTTTTTTTTTTTAAGGTACTAAAATTCTTGTTGGATTTACCAAGTCTGGAACCTGACATGGGGAACCGGAACTAGGTAGGAAGGAGAACAATTCCAGTGGGAACTCCCCCAAGTAATCAAACCCCTTCAGATCTCATTTTCTCTTTTACCAATGGAATAAAGGGGATTCTTGGGGGCACTTCCCCGGCTCTGGTGCTTTATTATGCCATACTCTAAGTCAGATGGGGGAAAAATGAATGGCTGTCTGAAAATTAAATCTACATTTCGATGGAGTGAGCAGATAAACAACAGGCTGCATATTAGGGAATATTTTTAGCTGATGTGAAGCACTTCTGCTGCATTATTTACAGCTCTTGAATCACCACAAGAAGGCGGTGAGACAGCGTAAGTAGGATCACTCTGCGCCAGTGTGGAAACAGAGGCAGGCATCTCTCTGCAGTACCCTGGTTGCCAGTTCCTGGGCATGAATCTTTCTCCCTCTTTCAGGGAGAAGAACTCCAGAGGAAGGTGGTTTGATTCTGACCAGAAAAGCCTAACAAAGACCCCTGGTTATACTGACCTGCCCTGGGCAGTGGACAAGGGTCACAGATATTGGCTGCATCCCTGGACTCTGTCTTCTGAATTGTGGGCAATGTCTTGACATCTCTATCAACTTCACAGCCGAGATGGGAAAGAGCAAGCAAAGATGTCAACATTGGATTTGCACATTTGCACAGTGCTGGCTTGGGGGTCTCTGTAGAGAGAAAGACTCAAAAATGATGGCTTGGTCTGAGGAAAAGGAAAGCAATTTCCATGCTGCTGTGGGCAAGAATGAAATTCTTTCTCCATTTCTGGTCTGTGCTTCGCAGAGGTCATCTGCCCTCACATGTTTCTTGCACAGAAGTTCTGTTGCTCCCTCCACTGCAAGTCACACTAGAACAAGTGTCACAGCCCTTTTCTGTCTTCCCTCGGTCCCCCAGCACAGCTGCCAACAGCTCTAAGCATTGCCTTGAACTTCTGTTGGAAAAGCAGACAAGCTTGGTTCCGCTCCAGATGGACTGTCAAGACCCCGGGCAGGGCTGGAGAGAGAGAACAGCAGGGAAGGCACTTGTCACTGTGCAGCCGGCATGGCTTCTATCCCCAATGCCCCATATGGTCCCCTGAGCACCACCAGGAGTAAGCCATGAGCACAGCTGGGTGTAGTCCCCCAAACAAACAAAAAATAAACACAAAAGGAATGCCAGTTTGTTTCTTTCTTGGGTTCTGCTGCTGCTCAAAACCCAAGCCCAGCCCATGCCCATGTCCATGTCCATCACTGCTAAATCACCGGCCAAAGGGTCCACACAAGCAAAGCTTAAACCCAACTCACCATTCTCTCATTGTTTATTAGCCCCTGCCTTGGTCCCTGTACAGGGTAAATTCTGAGGCATCAGGGGAAAAGAAACTAGTGCTTTCCACTGAGTATTATTTTCCATGCTATTGAGTCTGATTTACTCGCTAGCTTTGATTTCTCTTCTTTCTTTCTTTCTTTTGAAATGCCTCAAGTTTTGTCCAATGTCCCTTATCATGTTTTCCTATAGTGCTTCTAATGACTTGTAAGCCTGGTCAGTGAATTTTCAGGATTTTTTTTTTAATTGTAATTTGAGACTCTAGATTAAAAGCCTTAGGGTTTTATTTTCATTGTAGCTTTCCTTGGAAAATATTGACAATAGCTATTTTAGATGTTTTTAAAAATGTAATACTAATTCCATCACCTCTGTTATTTCTGAGTTTGATTATATAGACCTATTATATTGGTGGGGCTCTCTTTTTTTAATCTTTTGGTTTGAGTTTTTGATTAGACTCAATACTGCATAAAAGCTTACCAAGTGTTTTTGTTTCCTTCAAACACGTCAATTTGTGTTCTAGAAATCAGAACACGTTCAGACGATCCTGTGTCTTTGAGACTTGTCTGTAAACTCTGGAGGGCCTAGTGAAGCCTAGTGAAGCCTTTACTCTGGGATTGGCTTAGAGCCACACTAAGAAGTGCTATGTACTAGATTTTTCCCTAATGTCCTCATGTTCTTTTTTTTTGGGGGGGGGCCACACCCAGTGGCGCTCAGGGGTTACTCCTGGCTGTCTGCTCAGAAATAGCTCCTGGCAGGCATGGGGGACCATATGGGACGCCAGGGTTTGAACCAACCACCTTAGGTCCTGGATCGGCTGCTTGCAAGGCAAACGCCACTGTGCTATCTCTCTGGCCCCTGTCCTCATGTTCTTTGATGTTGCTCCCTCTCTTTGGTTGGAACTCCAGGATGTCTCTGCCCTAAACTTCAGGATTTGTTTCCCATATCTTTATTTTTTTTTTGATTAAACTTCCAGAAAAGCTTCCTACTCATTCACAGCTTAGTCTTCAGCTAAAATTAAAGGCATCTCACCGCATCTCCTGCATCTCTTTCTTGGCCTGGCCTCTCCCTCTTCAATCCTATAGGACAGATAGGATGCATTGCAGCCATCCCCATCTCTAGCCTTACTCTATTCCTGCCATGTTTCTGGAATCCCATCAAAGGTCACTCAATGCCTTTAGAATTCTAGGGTTTGCATCTCTTCTTCAACCTTTCTTGAGAATTAATGCCCTGATACCATTTGACTCAATGTCTCAAAGTCTTGCCTTTGCCTTATTGTCATGCCTTTTCCCAATTGCTTCAGACACTGTGAAAGATGGATGATGGCTCCTTCCAGATATCTCCACTTGAATCTCTGTTACTAGTGAGCAAATCAGGCGATAGGGCAGAGATAAGCGAAGGTTCCAGCTGAATTAGAGTCACTAATCAGCTGCTTTTAAAATGAGGAGTTTCTTTTTGATTATCCAGGTGGTAATCACACATAGACGAAGAGAAAGCAGAATGTAGCATGCAAAGAATTTGAAGGCAGAAGAAGGAAAACATGAGGTAGGGAGATGAGGTAGATTCTGACAATGGCCCAGCCATGGCTCTTTGCTACAGCTCTCAGGAGCATGGATACCCCTCTGACTGGTTTAGATTTACCTTAAGACTCATTTCAGATATAGGAGGCTGTCCATAGAGTGCTCAGGAGACCTTTGGACCCACCTTCTACTTCTGAGTTAACTAAACCTGAGCTCCAATGCAAGGGTACAAGAACTGTTGCTATTTGCAGCCTTTGGTTCTGAGGATCACGCAGGTCTCCAGGGCTTTACTCCATGATGCTTGAGGACCACGTAGAGCCAGACATCAACTGGAGTATCCACATTCCAGGTATGAGCCTTGACCTGTCTGTCCTCCTTGACCCCTCATTATAGACTTGTCAACTTCACACCTGTTTAGCAGGGTACTGGTATTTTTGCTTTTGGATTTTCTTTGGTCACAACCAGAGGTTTACTACTGGCAGTTCTTCTAGGACTCTGTGTAGTGCAGGGAACCAAACTCAGGATAGTCACGTGTAAGGCAATCACCTTACTTCCTGGACTAGTTCTTTGGCCCAAGTCTAAGCTGCTAAATTGGTGGGGAATTTGCGACACCAGGGAAAGAAAACAGTCAGATGAAGAAACTGTTTGATTCCAGCTACTCCATTAGAATTGAGAGAAGACAAGGCTGGCCAGTTTGCTTTGCGTTTCCAGAAATCTGTAGACTCCCTCCTGAGAGTATTAGAGTAAAGGGTCAGAGGAGGGATGTTGGTCTGGAAGGTTTGTTTCAGGCTGTGAAATACTGAGAGCCACTAGCTTCTTTTGATCCTTCCAACTTACAGCAGAAGCCAATAAAGCAGAAAAGGGTTAGGGGCAAGCATAGGGGCAAGCATAGGCCAAACCTGACTATTGAGAACCCATTACAGCAAGGAAGGTGAGAGAGGGATAGAGTATGCCCCAGGGGCTCCCTCCTGACATCCATACAGCTGCACTAGGGCAGGACGTTTGCTGCCCCACCTGTCCATCCCTGGGTGCAGCTGCAAGACCTTGAGCTATAAAAAATATGGATCACCACGTCCTAAAATCATTTTAATTAGAATTATTACCCCAAAGTAGGCACATAGAGACTGGTGTGAATCAGTGACTGGCCTTGAGCATGGGAATGGGAATTCTGAAACTTAGCAGACTTCAGCACCATGAATGTTGAGGGACATTTTTCCCTTTCCCCATGCTCTCATGATTCCATCCTCGGGCTCCATAAGCAATCTACATGTACAGGAAACAGGGCTAGTGCCAAGCTAGTAGGAGATGCAAGGAGTCTCAATTGGGAGCTTGGGAGCACATGGAGCCATATTGATTATGTGTGAAATCTTAGGGATTTTTAGATTACTTGGTGAGATTATGAAGTGGAATTTTTTTTGGATAAAGTAGTTCTTGAACTTTATTTATTTATTTATTTATGTATTTATTTATTGAGATTTGTGAAAAAGTTTTTTTTATTTAAACACCTTGATTACATACATGATTGTGTTTGGGTTTCAGTCATGTAAAGAACACCACCCATCACCAGTGCAACATTCCCATCACCAATGTGGAGTTTATCCTCCTTCTTCCCTTCCCTTCTCTTTTCCTCTTGTTCCATTTTCCTCTCCCTTCTCTCTCCTCCCTCCCCTTCACTTCCCTTTACTTCCCTTCCTTTCTCTTACCTTCCCTTCCCCCTCCTCTTCTGCCTCTCCTTTCCCCTCCCATCTTCTTTCCTTCCCTTCCCTCCAGCCTTTAGCATTGTCCCTGACATCCTCCCCCATGGTGGCCTCCCTTCAGGGTTCTGCTGTGATGATTGTCACATCTTGTCACCTTGTCTGATGGGCTATCTTTGTGGTGTGGGACCTGCCACCAAGCACTTACTTGGCTCTTGTCTGATGTTCTCCAGGCAGTGTTAGGCCTAGGCTTGTGCATGTTGGCAGTGAGAGCACTTAGGGAGGAGTCTTTCATGACAATGAGCTGTGGCAATGCCAGGATGGCAAATCTGATCTCAGATGCTGCTAGCTGTGACCACTTGGCCCAAGGGTGTCAGTGGGACCTGAGCATGCAGACTTCTGGGTCTTTTTCTATGGGGAACTGCTGAAGATCTAGACATGCTCCTTGAGGCTGACTCAAACCTCCTGATTCTCTCCCAACTCTCACAGGTCAGTTTTCCCATACCCAGTGCAGAGTCCTTCACTGCTGTGATGCTCTAATAGCGCCTCTGTCAGTTCCAGTCTTCATTCTAAATTGTTCCCTGACTTTGCAAAACCAGGGCTGCCAGATTCAGTGAGAAGAGATGCAGAATCAGGGCTGCATTTGATGACACATCAGCCAGACAGCAGTGGCTACTCAGGATCCACTGGTCCCAGGCCCCTTCAAAGCATTGTCCTCCCCTGAGATGGGACCCTTCTCTGGAAGTCATACTCCAGAGAGGGTCTGGCCATGTGAAGGGAGCTACTCTCTGTTCCTCCCCCAACCCCCGGCTCTGTGCATGCCAGAAGATGAGCAGCAGGCTGGCCTTCCCTTTTCCTGCTGGCCCAGCAGCACCCAAGATGCAAATGGTCCACATAGATGCACTGCAGGTCAGACATACTTCACAGAGTGCACTAGTTCTGCCTTCATAAAATAGGACCCCCGATCATCTCCCAGGGTAGCTGAGATGGGTAGGTTGAGGGCCCAGGCATTTGGCTGATTCAGTCAGTGCTTTTCCTGCAGATCAGAGCAGGAAAGAGCTGCCTGCAGGTGCGGCTAGAACCATTGGAAGTTGTCTGTGTAGGTTGAACAGAACTTAGGGACCAGGGTGGCCTGGAGTGCTGGGGGCTGCTCTGAGTGTGGGTATGTACGAACTGCCACTAGGCAGGCTAGTTGCCAGGGACAGGAGGGAGGAAGATCAGGTGTATCAGGTGCTGGAGCAGTGGCACGAAGTGGTAAGGTGTCTGCTTTGCCAGCGTTAGCCAAGGACTGACTTCAGTTTGATCCCAGGCGTCCTATATAGTCCCCCAAGCCAGGAGCAATTTCTGAGCACATAGCCAGGAGTAACCCCCGAGCAGCGCTGAGTGTGGCCCAAAAACCAAAACAAAAAAGATGGTGTATCAAGGACCCATAGGTTCCATGATAGCAGACCAATGTGGGGGAAAAAAGCCAAAACTCATGTTTTCCAATACAGTCTCTAACAGGGAAATTTTTATAACTGTGAGAAGAATGTTCCAAATCTCAGACACTCGACATATTGACAAAAACAAACAAATAAACAGAAGCTGAAGCTCAGGAGGCCTCCTGGGGCTGAGAGGAATCTCAACCATGGCCCCACCCCCTGCTTTCATTTATTCATTTTTTTTAAATGCAACTAGCCGTAATAATCAGACAGAATATCCTTCCATGGGCTGGGCCCCTCAAAGCCATTGTTCTCCGGAAGAATTTGGTCCCTTTAAGCGCCTGCTTGTTGGCAATTGTTAGGAAGCAAATGCTGGGCAGAGTTTCCTTTATTTATTTATGTCTCTTTGCTGAATTGTGAGGAAGTGCAGGCCCACAGCATCTGGCTGCTCAGAAAGGAGGCTGTGTGGAGACTGGAGGGCCTGGCCATAAAGCCTGAAAGGGACATAGGTTTTTGAGGTATCTCAGTCAGAGCAGCAGTGAAACCACTCACTGGTCCTATAGACCTGGCTCCAGCTCCTGCTCCTGACACTTCTAATTTCTCCCTGGCCATGCAGGGGTGGGTGGGACAGAAGAGGTAGAAATTATGCCCTGTTCATTCTTAGTAAAGCTGTTCATTCTCAGTGGGGATGAGGGAGGACCCTCACACACACACATACACACACACACACACTCACACACACACACACACACACACACACACACACACACACACACACACACACACGCTGGCAGGGCCCTGGGGTAAGGTGAGGTGTGAGCTCAGGGGATGGGGCATAGAAAAGGGGGTTCAAGTTCTGCCTCACCTTGTCTTTGTACCTTGTGAGAGTTTGTTTCCATGGGACAAGGGCATATGCCATTTTGAAGGGCCATGCACATATGTGTCTCTGTGCATACACATAAGTTTATGTGAGT
This sequence comes from Suncus etruscus, assembly GCF_024139225.1. Classification (NCBI taxonomy): domain Eukaryota; kingdom Metazoa; phylum Chordata; class Mammalia; order Eulipotyphla; family Soricidae; genus Suncus; species Suncus etruscus. The sequence goes on along the minus strand of NC_064862.1, from coordinate 47,535,826 downwards.
GAATGTGTATATATGTACATGTATGAGTGAACATGAATGTGTCTAAGCATGCATATCCATGTGTGAGTTAACATATATACCACACAGGTGAGAGTTAGTCATGCATGCACATTTGAATGCTTGTATCTACATGTGTGAACATGCATGTGCCCTGTGCACATATGTTCACATGAGTGATCATGTGTGTATGAATATGTATAGTACATGTGTATATATATGGATGTGTGTGCATGGCCATGTTCTTGGCCTTCTCTGGAAAGTTTGTGCTCAGCCCCTGGCAGGCCTGCCCTGTCCCTGATATTCCTCCTAGGATTCAGCACCACATCAGGCCTCTGTGGTTAAGGCACACCTGAGTCATGCCCAGAGCTCTGTGGTCTTGGGGCCAACCTTGACCACTGCCTGGCCCTGCATCCCTGACTCAGTTACTGTTGAAGGAGTAGCAACAGCAAGTGGAGGGTGGACTCGCAGGTCTGCATCCCTGCCTGGCAGTGCCTGGTGGGGCCAGTGCAGAGGGTGGCCTGGAGTTTGGACACCAGCAAGCAGATGGATTCACCCCTTTGGGTTCCCAGTTTCTTGGTGGTTGCAAAATCAGTTTCTGGACTCACACATTCCTGCCTTTTTTCCTGAGTCCTGGATCCCATGTCTAAGAGAACCGGGTGGTGGGCAGTGGGGATGGGACTCCACCCAGCCAGCTTTTTATCCATTGTCTGTCCCCTTCCTGGCCTGGGGAGCAGCATCCTGGGTCCCTGTCCTCCCCACACTGTTCCTTCCTGAGGACAGATTGACACAGCTGCCCCACCAGAGCCTTCTGGGGTGCCTCAGTGCAGTTTGGGATTCATGTCTCTGATGGGGAAAGTGTCTCAGCTCTGGCCAGTGAAACAATGCAGAGGTCTTGTGAGGCCTCTCTAGGAACGTTCTTTCCTTCAATAGATGCTTTGGAAGCCAGAGCCATAGCACAGCAGTTAGGCCTGGAGCAGTAAGAGAAGTGGCAAAAGGCAGCAGGAAGAGAGTCCATTAAACATTTTCTACAGCAATTCAGCAGTGACCGTCAGCAGGAGCAATCTGGTAGGATCTGTGGTGGCCCAGCAGGAACAATCCCGAAGACACAGTGGCAGTCTCCGACCTACCCCAACACTTCAGCCTGGAGCTTTACATCACATCACAAATACACACACACACACACACACACACACACACACACACACACACACACACACAAAACCAGAAGCTTCGGAAGAAATGGTGGGGAGGCATTTCTCTAACTGGCTGCCCATTCAGGACTCTGATATTGGTGCTGCCTTCTCAGACCAGGAAGCTTATTTTCCAAAGAAGAGGGCAGAGGGAAGGCTAGGGGGCATCTGGCTTGGATAATGTAGTCCAGTTGCCCTGTTCTGGGAGTTCATGTGCCCCATTGCTATACCAATGACACCCAAGTAAGGACTGTTTGAACCAGCACTTCCTGTCTGCCTACAGATTATAGCCTCACAAAAAGGCCGGGGACATAGCCCCTAAACATGGCGGAACACGTTCTCTCCCTTATTTAGGGCCACCCATCCTCAGCGCTGAGAAACCCCCAGTTCTCCGCCGACTTGGCTGCATGTAAGATGAGACAAATCTGGACTCTCCTCCCCCCACACTCTCTCAGCTCCACCCGTAGAACCCAATTAGCGTCTCTCTGGACATCATGCCAAGAAACACACTTTTGGTGGAGCAGAGGGTGCTTTAGCTGCATCCGCAGCACAGCCCACCCCAGTAGCCATTCCACAGAGCCGCCTCTGAGCTGCACACACGTGTTTCTGCTCAGCCGGAGACTAAGTGGAAGCAGATGTACCTGGGTCATGATTTCACGGCCCAGCTATGCAGGGCTGAGCTTGCCAGAGTGGGGCGGGGGCAGGCCTTGGCTGCTAATGGGTTCCTAAAAAGGGCCCTGGGCTGCCCCCAGACAACCAGGCCAGGTGCAAGAGCCCTGGTGTTGCCAGGTCCAGGAGCGAGGCCGGGTGAAGCAGAGTAAAGGTCACAGGGCTGCACATCCTCACCACGGCCTCTTCTTTCTGCCTCTCCCCTGTTCACCCATAGAACCCCATGCACCGCCATTGTCCCAGCTGCAGGATGACATGCTGACCGCAGGCCGCGGCCTAAAGGTCACCCCACTTCATACTGTGTTTCAGAAGTTCTAGCCCAGATTATTCGTGGGCTCCACTGGGACTGAGTTCTGAGCTTGTCCCAGTTCAGTCAGAGAAGCACTTGTTTGTTCCTACTTCTCCCTAGAGACTGAAGGAGAGGCAGAGGAGGGCAGGGAGCCCAGCCATCTGCAGGGTACTCACAGGATCTTACTCACCTTTCCCTGCGCGCTGCACCTCTCCAGCTCACACAAGCCCCCTCTCACACTCTCTCTCACTCACACTCTCCCTTTCTCAACTCTCCCTCCTGCACACTCTCCTGGTCTTAACTGCAATTACCCTGGAGAAGTGGTCCTTTGAAAGGGGTGCAGCTGATCTAGGCTGCAGGCAGGTGCCACACCAAAGCCGATTCTCAAATGTATATCCCTGGGATGGGAGCAGGAGGCATGCCAGGAGGGAACATGCTTTCCTCCTTGGCTTGACTGAGCTCTGAACTCCTCCACCCCGCTCCCCAGTCAGCCCCTGCACCCAGGGCTCAGCAACACCTTTTCTTACCTGCCCCTGGGGTTCTTAGCTTGCCAGGGCTAGTGAGTCATGGAAGTTTCCAGAAGTGCTGAAGTGAACAGTGGGCTTGGTGCCAGGCTCCCTCACCACCCCCAAATTTCTACTAAAATTGGATGGGCCAGGGGAAGAGTAACTAGAAAGTTCTTCACCACATCCCTGCAGGAAGGTCTTCTGTGCGCCTGTGCGACGGCAAAAGGATGGTCGGCAATGGCCATGGCTATTTGAGATGCTTTTGATAATACATGTGTGGAAAGGGGTGCAGGACAGAACTAGAGCACCATCCAGGCCACCTCTGAGGGCAGAGCTTCATCTGTTTTTGAGTGACCACTGCTGCCACAATAGCACCTCTGGATAAGAACACAAAATGGTTTCCTGGCAAATCTGGGAGCTGAGTCAGGAGTCAGGGTGGCTCAGGTTCTTTCCCAGGCCTTGCTCCCATCGGTCCTGTGCTTTCATGAGGTGACCCGGGGGTCTGGGTCTCATCTCCTCTGAAAACACTTGCCATACTGGCTTAGGGCCCATTCCAATGTCTTTGTATGGACTCAATGGTCTACTGGCATTATACTCATATGTAATCATATTCCAGGGGGACTGGAATATGACCCGGACCATACCTTAGTCTCATACAATGCTCGGACCCAGAACTGAGAAAAGCTCAGATTGAAATTCCAGAGGGATTTTGTCCTTGCACTTTTCACCCCACCCCATCATCTCATGATTCGTGAGCCAAAAACTCCAACATCACTTGGGACTCGTCACATTCCAATATTCCTGAGCCATGATGGCATTCCAGGGAATCTGAACAGCAAGGATAGACGCACTCTGCAAAGACAAAGCTGCTCACAGCAGTCTCAGTGCTGACTGAGATTATTTTGATCATATCACAACTGAGATCTAGACAAACATAAAAGGAAGGATCAATCTCTCATGCTTTCAGCTTTCCCGCCACTCTCGAAGCAAAACATGATTAGAAATAAAATGCAAACAAGGTGACAAAACTATTAAGATTCAAATTAATGGCATTAATTCATTTTATGTGACAGATGATGTTTTGCAGAAAATCAAATAACCCTATGAACAATATAGAGGATAACTTAACTATTTATGTTCCCTACATAAACAATTGTTTTGTTTATTCTCTACACTTCATCTCTTGACTGTGGCACTTTCAAAATAGCACTCAAGGTATCAGAAGCAGAAATGCAGCTGACAATCACCCTTTTTAGAAGATTTGCAAAAGACCATCACCTGACTGAACTCCACTGACTGCTGAGGATAACTCCCTAGATATATGAGCAATATAGAGGATAACTTATGAATAATATAGAGGATAACTGAATTACCTGGACAATACCATTTCATTTGTATTACTTTTTTTTTGTTTGTTTGTTTTTGGGTAATATCCAGCAGCGCTCAGGGTTACTCTGGCTCTATGCTCAGAAATTGCTCCTGGCAGGTTCAAGAGACTGTATGGAATGCCGAGATTCGAATCACTGTCCTTCTGCATACAAGGCAAACACCCTACCTTCATGCTATCTCTCCAGCTCAGTATTACATTTTAATTATTATTTTAACAAACATAAAAAGGGGGAACTGTTGATGTATTTAAGGGAATTAGTCAATATACCTTTAAGGGGTGATAATGCCTCCTCCAATGGTAGTTGGACTGGGACATGCCTCCCTGGATTGGAATATCCCCCACTAGAGTTTGCAGTTATTGGGGGTGGGGACCCAGAGTAAAGACCAGAATAGAGCCTGAAGGCCTGCAGGGGTGAGGTGGGGCTAAGATAAAGCATCAGCAAGATGCTGCTCATTTCACCCTATCCCTCTCTCTTCCCTTTTTCTCTTTCTCCACCCAGGAGCTACAGATCTCCACTTCAGAGGGTTAGAGAAATAAATAGCACAATATTTCTACCTCCACTCCCCCAGTGCTCTGGTGGTGGTCTGAATTGCTACAGGTTTCAGAACTGGGTGTGGTCCCATGGTAAGCTCCGCTGGCTACTGACTCAATAAGTGTTTCTGATGAACACTGATTATCATTATTAATAGTTTTGTATTTTAGACATGTTACTGATATTATTGATCATGCTTTCAGATGGATAAACATTTAACCACAGGCCTAAGATTTTGATAAACAAACCAATTGTCTAGGACACCCAAACTATAACTTAAAAGTATATATAATATATAACATATATATTTTTTCCAGTTGTGTACTTACATGGACAAATGCATGTTGTGAGAAGCTAAGAGCTAAAATATCATTTCCTGGGTCCAAGTGATAGTACATCAGGGAGGGTGTTTGCCTTGCATGCAACTGACCCAGATTTTATCCTTGGCATCCATAGGGTCCCCTTAGCCTGCCAGGAGTGATTTCTGAACACAGAGCAGGATTGCACAGCCGGATGTGACCCAAACCCTCCACCCCCACCACCACCATAAAAACCAACACATCATTTCCTCTGAAGCCAGTTGGCAAAGTGGGGGGTAGGACTCAGCCTGTAGCCAAATCTCTGGTCTGACTTGTGCTTTGTGACAGCTCAGCCCTCCCTCACTTATCTATATTTGCACACTTGATAACCCTTTGTCTGCAGAACAGCCAAGGAAATGGAGTGGCCCTTCCTTTAGTACCCTCATGCTCACTAAAGCAAAAGTGCAGACCGGCTGGCTCCGAGTTTCTGGGGCTCTGCTAGGCTGCACACCCCTCTCCCCCAGGGCAGTCACTTCTCTGGAATGCAGACATAAAAGTTAAAAAACCCTTGTCTACACTGGGACTCCTGAAGGTCCCTGATCCTGTTTGGGATCCCTGAGCCATGTCATGAGGCATTTCTGTGCAGAGCAGCCCAGGTGGGATTTCGAGGGATGGTTGTCCATAGCCAGAGTCATTGCTCCCCTGAACTACATTAGCCCAGCACCACTGGTTGGCTGGCACTGAGGTCTCTCAGTTTTTCCGTGGGGTTCTCCAGAATCCCAGTTCCATTGAGCTGCTCTTGATGGCTGGAGGGAGAAACTGAGTCCTGGCACAGTCAGTGAGGGAGGAGTCAGGCTTGAAGGCAAGGCTGGGACCACACAAGAAGGTTCAGTTCCTCAGGGATCCCAAATCCTAGTGACCTGTACCTTGTCTCCTCACCCCTTGGCACATGGGAAAGGGGACAGAGTAGGGGTCCATCATTCCAAACCCCTGATACCCTCACTGAGCATTAGGTCTTTCCTAACCCAGGAGGAGATTCTCCAAGAGTACGGTATCCTCGAGGGCTGGCCAGTGTGAGGTCTTTCCAACAGGCAAATCCACCGGCATTTATTTGTCTGTTTATGGGAAAAGGGAGATGTGCCTAAAATGCAAATCGTGCTTTCTACACACAATGCATACATGCATAAATAGGTATTGATCACAAGCCTATGCAGATGAATATTTTTATACATATATGTATAGAACCTTCCCTTCATAGATGATATCACATCTATATGAACACATGTACCCATGGTCAATATAGTTTATAACTATGAATAGATTTATATCTGTGCACTTAGGAGTTGTGCACTAACTATACACACATGCTATATATTTATCCCTGAATGTGTGTGTACATCACACACAGAACATGTAAATCAATTTACATATTCATGTGTTCGTGCCTGTGTACCTGTGTGTTTATATGCACAGAATACACGTACATTTACATACATACATTTTTACCCACGCATCTGCATATTTATGCTTTTCTGGAGGAAGAGTCTTCTGAGAACAGCTGTGTCCTGGCCCCAGGTGCCAGGAGCCTGAGTGAGAATCTTTCTCTCCCTTCCCCTTCCTGCCCTTCCTTGTCTTATCTCAGAAGCCCCTGCGAACCCCATCACTCTTAAGCTCCTCCCTACTTTATGCCTCAGTATGAGTGTGTGAGGTTGTGAATGTGTTAATATGTATGAATGTCTCAGTATGAGTGTCTGTATGTCTGTGAGTAGCTGGTGTGTGTGAATATATGGGTGTAAATGTGTGTAAGAGTGTCTGAGAGTGTATTTGTGAGTGTGTGAGTGTGAGTTTATTTGCAAGTGTGTGCAAATGCATGCACGCCTAACAACCTTGACAAGCAGAGCGACCAATACCCAGGGCTCTCTGGAAGTTTTGCTCCCATAGGAAACCCCAGTTCAGCCCTCGGGTACTCTGACCTTCAATGTATTCTATTAAATGCATGGAAACAATCTTTAGGGCAAGCCCTGGAATGGTGGCCCCTCCTGTGCCTTACGGCTCTTGCTTTGAAGGCGGTGTTTCCACACGAGCTTTAGTGGCCATGAACTCAGCCTTTCTTTATCAGGAAACGAACATTTATACTGAACCATCAGAGTCTAACTGGCATGTGGCTCCTGCTCTGAGATCTCAGAGTTGATGAACTCACAGCCACAACAGAGACATTTGACATCTGAGCTATCCACACTCTGGCATGGAGCACTGGGGCAATTATCATGAAGTAACTTGAAGTAGCAAAGCCTTGCATTGTACACTGTGTGTAACAGCACCTACAGGCCAGTGCTGTGTCCCAGGAGAGGATGTTTCAGCCCCAGCACCTAAGTTACAGGTTCCAGCTGTGGAGAAACTGCTCGTTCCTGGGGCTGCAGGAACAGGGAAGAACAGGGAGCTCCTAGGGGCTACTGTTCCCAGCCACGCCCATTTATGATCTGACTCCCCAGAACCCACTGCACATTTTCTCACTTTCCTTTCTTTGGGGATAGAAGGACATACCTGGTAGTTCTCGGAATCAAACCCAAATTGACTGAATGCAAGGCAAATGTCCTCCCCACTTTCCTGTCTCTTAGACCCCTGGGTAATTTTTGGGTTTTTGTGTTGTCTTGGAGTTACATTTAGTGGTGCTCAGGCGATATTCCTGGATTTGACCTCAGGGATTATTCCTAGTAGGCTCGGAAACTGTATGAAAAACCAGGGATTGATCCCAGTTGGCCTCCTGCAAACACCCTCCCCATTACATCCTCCTCATTACAGTGCTTCAGCCATGGATGTTTGTTTGTTTTTTAACAAATAGGCTGCTATTGTGTCAGAACCATTGTAGGACTAAGAGGTTATTTCCCTAGCACAAGATCAACCAAGATTTCCTCTCCACTAAGAATGATGCCTGAGCACAACTGAGTGTGCCCTCCCAAACCAAAACCTAAAATAACATAAAACCTGATGGCTGTGTGTGAAAGGTGATTGAGGACCCGGGGTACTGTAAGGTGACCAGGCTCTGAGCCCTTGCATTCTCTGATCCAATGAAGGGGCTCCAAGAATAGCAGTGAGCAGACCCCAGGCACCTTTGGGTCAGTCTCCAGAGCCAGAAGTCCAGTTTGTAGGCTGGGTGGGATTGGAGTAAGCTGGGCCTTGGTCTGTGAGCCCGCAGGGCTAAAGTCTGTCCTGCCATGATGAATTTGCTCAACACCAGTTCCTGCTCTCTGCTAAGAAAATCTAGACCTTGGAGCACTCCCCAGATGCGATTACTCACTTGGATTGATCTTCGCTGCCCATTGGCTGGCAGGAAAGGGTACTCAGTAGAAAGTTAAGTGCACCCCTGCTTTGACATGTGGGCTCCCCAGCAAAGTTTGGTCTTCTCCCTTTATGGGCCTTTAAGCATCCTTGTCAAGAAGACAGGAGCATGAGTCTCTGCAGAGAAGGGTTTGGTAATAATGGGGGCTAACTCTCTCTGGGCCCCCAGTGTCCATTAGCCTTGAGGTCTACACTTCCTGAATTTTAAGTAATAATGGCAGAATCCTTGCTGCTGAAATCTTCAGTCTGTGTGGATTGGGAATAGGCTTCTGAGCCAGGAGTTGGGCCTGACTGGTCTCTGTCTGGGTCCAGGAGAAATTCTCTCTCTCCTTACTTTGTTGAGAAGGTTCCCCGGAAGCGACTGCTTAGTGTGTGGTTCTACCATAATGAGGCTTGGAGAAGGGGGTTATTATATCTTTGGGTGTGGACAGATAATTATCCTGGGAAGAGAAGAAGGGCATAGGCCAAGTTGGGCTGTGACTTAGTCCATTGGCCCCTTTGGAAGGCCAAGCATAGGGCACTGAGCCTAACCAGTCACTTTGGACAAGCCAAGTCATGACCTTGATATAGATGTAGCTTCCCACCTAAGGCTTAGGTCCTCTTTGCAGGGCAGTGTGGGAGCAGTCATGTTCCGGTCAGTGAAATATCAGCACAGGATCCAGTCTAATCTAGAAAGGAAAATGCAGAAGCTGATTTGAAATGGCTGTGAGCAGTGGGCCCAGGCCAGCAGGGTCTGCAGGGAAGGGCATGGGGTAGCCAGACCAACAAGCTCCACATCATTCAATGGTGCTTTCCTGATAAACAGGTAGGACGAACAGAGAAAATTCCCCCCAACTTTCCCATGGCTACAAATCAAGCAGGAGTGCATATCTCTGGGGAAGATTAGTCCCCATACCAGACTATGGCCCAGACCCCTGTCACAGGGGATGGCGCAGGCCCCTGTTGTGGGGCTGAAGTGATGTGTGAGAGCCCGGATGTTCTGAGCTTTCCCTGGCTGTGGCAGGTGAAGTGTCAAAAGCACTGAATGAGATCAATGGTGTCAAGTGCTTCCTTCTTCCAAAAAGAGAATATTGTCACTGTCCATTAGTGACTTTCTTTCAGCGGAATGAAGCCAACAAGCTAGGCTGGGCCCTGGGATAGAGGTGCCCCCATGAGTAGCCTGAGAAGCCTGATGCAGCTGCCCATTAGTTTCCAAGATATCTGGGAGCATGATGCACCCCAGGTGTGGACTAAAGACAGTGGGATCATATTCCTAGTGTTACATCCCCATCTCTCCTTTCCTCCCTCCCTCACTAATGTGCCTTAGTTCTACAAGTCCATAACATTGAGAAAACCACATTTGGGGGACAGCAGTGACCCACAGACTTGAACCACCAGGCTTCTGTTTGAAAAGAAGGAAGGATGGAAGTGAGACCAACAGGTGTGAGTCTCTAGGAAACACAATGGGGAGAAAGGAGGCAGAAAAAGGGCACTGGAAGACTCAAGTTGGAGCTGAGTGTACATTTAGGGCACAGATAAGAAAGGACACAGAGAAAGGTAACATCAGCTGCCCTGGGCAGTGGAGTGAGGATGGACAGAGCAGGACAAGAGTAAGGCTGCTGACCAGGTGGGAGACTGAGGTTCTGTCCTGTGCATACAGGGGCCATAGGAGCCAACAGACCCTCCCCCCCAACTGCCACCTGTCCTGTAGTGACCCTGTCCCAAGGGAGGAGAAGGTTGTAAGATAGATAGATGCAGAGATGAAGCCTGGGTTGAGGGAGGGTCCTTGGTAGGAGGAAGGAAGCCGCCATCTCTGACTCTGGATCAATGTTTTTGGGATCAGATGCAAACACAGACCTGCTTTTTTTTTATTGTTGTTTATTTATTTGCTTTAGTTTTGATTTGGGGGCCACATCTGGTGACACTCAGGACTTACTTCAGGCTCTGGCTTAGGGCTCACTCCTGATGGGGTGTTGGGGAAGACTTCTGTTGGGAGCACGAAAAAACCAGCCCTTCCCCACCTCTCAGAATCTCTCAGGCCCAGGCATGAGTTTTAGAAGGAGAACCAGAGAGGTCTAGGGAGATCTTCAACTCTGCTCAGGAATTCCTCTGCTTCTTTAACTTTAAAAATTAAAATATACAACAACCTTGGGGGCCAGAGAGGTAGTACAATGGTAGGGCGTTTGCCTTGCAAGCAGCCAATCCAGGAGAGACGGTGGTTCGAATCCTGGCATCCCATATAGTCCCCCATGCCTGCCAGGAGCGATTTCTGAGCGCAGAACCAGGAGTGACCCCTGAGTGCTGCCGGGTATGACCCAAAAACCAACAAAAAAATACACCAACCAAAATGATTATAGTTCAGACCATATGCTTATGATAATTTTAGTGTTTTAAAGTTTATTTTTAATTTATTGAATCACCATGAATTACCAACTTACCAAGTTTCTCATGACTGATTTTCAGACATCTGAGGAGGTGTCACTTACTCCCTCACCAGTATCCCTTTTCCTTCCCACCCCCAGGCCTGTCTCTGGAGAAGAAATGGTTCTCATTGTTTTCTTTTTCCTTTCCTCTTTTCTTTTTTTTTTCTTTCTCTTCCTTTCCTTTTCTTTCTTTTCTTTATTTCTTTTAAGGTACTTTAGTTTGTAATACTATTATATAATTTATATTATGCCCATCACTTTACATCCTTTCAGCATTCAATTCTCATCCAGAGTGTCTTCTGCCTATCACTGATTCCTTTCCCCCCATGTACACCAAAACAAGCTTTGTACAAAGGACCCATTTTTCTGGCTGTTGTTTCTATGGCCTCTAAGCATAATTCTCCCACTATGATTCTTTTTTTTTTTTTTTTTTTTTTTTTTTTGGTTTTTGGGCCACACCCGTTTGACGCTCAGGGGTTACTCCTGGCTATGTGCTCAGAAATCGCCCCTGGCTTGGGGGGACCATATGGGACGCCGGGGGATCGAACCGCGGTCCTTCCTTGGCTAGCGCTTGCAAGGCAGACACCTTACCTCCAGCGCCACCTACCCGGCCCCTATGATTCTTTTTTTTAAAAACATTTGTTTTAGTACTACGATTCTTTATACCTCACAAATAAGTGTGATTGTTCTGGATCTGTTTCTCTGACTCATTTTACTTAGCAGGATACTCTACAGATCCATCCAGGTATCAGCAAATATCACAACCTTATCTTCCCTGCATAGTATTTCACTGTGTAGACATTCCACAGCTTCTTTGTCTCACATGGATAGGCAGGCTGTTCTCATATACTGGATGTTGCAGTCAAGCTGCCATGGACATCAGGGTACAGGTATCTTTTGAGACTATATCCTAAGAAAGGACCCAAGGGGATTAGGGTAACTGGGTTATGAGGGAGAGGTGGGGACTGATGAGGAGAAGTAACTGGGGATTCTGGTAGCAGCGAGGACCTTGTGACTCTGATGAGGAAGAGAAGCCACTGGGTACACGTTTACTAGTTCTTGCTCTCCAACACTGGGAATGTGCCATTCAAAGAGTATGTGTCAAAAGGGGGAACCCAGAGGATGAAGATGACTTCAAACCAAGTTGCAAGCCTCCATTCATCACTTATGCATTGCTTATCTGCTGAGGAGACACTAATTGCATCACAAGAGTGACTGCAATTCACGATCATAGCTTGTGGTCTCATGTCACTGGACAGGGACAGCTTCTGCCAAGTTTGAGCCCTGCCATGCCAGGATTATAGCAGGCAGGGATAGAGGAGGAAAGATCTGGAGAAAGAGACTGAAAATAAATCAGAAGCCAAGAAGAGCAGGAGCAGTGACAAGAGTGAGTGACACTATAGCCTGTGTAGGGGGTAGAGACTTGGGCCACCTGGCAGGTTACCACCTTGGGTCTGGGAACAGTAGAATTATGAGGCAGGGAGTGAGCAAATGCTTGGAGAGAGCAAAGGTGGAGTTGGTGAGGAGCTGATGAATGGGTGGGGAGGAGAAAGCCAGTTGGTTGGAGTGGGTGATGGGATGACTCAGAAAAACACCCAGGGTTGTGCTTGAAATGAAGAAGAGGGAGTTAGGAGGAGCAGGAAGGAGAAGGGTTCAATTGTGCAGTTCTTGTTATTAGGTGGGAGCTTGTACAGATACTGTTCCAGAGAGACTCAGATCTGGACGCTGCCATGAGCTGGCAAAGCTTGTCTGGAATCATGGGGGCAGTTGGGCATTCAGTGCCCGGATGGGGCAGCCCAATGTTGTGTTTGAAGGCTAGGAGGGAATGGAAAGACAGACAAGGACAGGGGCCAGAGAGATAGCATGGAGGTAAGACATTTGCCTTTCATGCAGGAGGTCATCTGTTTGAATCCCGGCGTCCCATATGGTCCCCGTGCCTGCCAGGAGCAATTTCTGAGCCTGGAGTCAGAAATAACCCCTGAGCACTGCTGGGTGTGACCCAAAAACCACACACACACAAAAAGACAGACAAGGACAGGCACTCACAGGTGACCAGGGTATAGATACATGGTACTGGGCTCACAGAGAGCCCACAGGGCAGAATCTCTGTGCTGGTGCCAATCTTCCCACTAACAAGGGAACCCCTCCCCCCACAACTAAGGATGTGAAGCAAGCAAGTGTGGTTTGATGACCAGGAAGAGGGCACCAAAGGGCCTGAGTCCCCTTCCCGCAAAACCATGGGGGTTGGCCTTCCACTGTGGAAGCAGAGCCAGCCAAGGAAGCTTCCAGATCCATTATTTATGCGTAAGCCTGGCAGGGAGGGGGAAGGCAGCCTCTGGAGCAACGTGCTTGTTTTAATCAAACGCCCTGCAAAGTTGTGAGCAAGTGATGGGGTGGGCCACGCTGCTGTAAATAACATGCACAAGGGGCATTTGGCTTCTCTCTAGACCGTCTTGGTATCATGTTTTATACAAGCCAGGAGCATCTTTGGACACCCAGGAAATGTTAATAAGGCATCTGGCTCTTCCCTTCCTGAGATCTGGGGTTTGGAGAAAAGGCTGGGCTGGGGGGTGTGGGGGGCTGTGTGTACATGGGCGGCATCTATGCAGATGCAGAGTCTAGATGCTGAGTTGGGGAGTCTGGAGGATTTGCACGGGATCTGGGCTGTCCTGGAGAGGGAGAAAGAGAGTCATAAATCCTGCCAGTGTGTGTGTGTGGGGATGGTCTTTGGAGGTGAGAGCAGGAGAGGAGGGGAGGTAAATGGGGTAACTACGGGGGGGGATAAGCAGAGCAGCTAAAGGCAGCTCTCAAGCTTGGTCTTGGGGCCAGATGTCAGACAGTGACACAGACACATAGAGACAGACAGAAAGAGACAAAGACAGACAGAGACAGATAGAGATAGAGACAGAGCTAGAAAGAGACAGAGACAAACACAGAGATAATATGATAGACAGAGAGACAGAGACAGAGAGAGCCGAGAGACAGAGACAGAGAGAGCCCAGAGACAGAGACAAACTTACTGGTCTCAGTTCTCAGAGTCTTCTACCACAGTCTCCTTCCCACTACCCTCGAGTGCTCCATCCTTCTCTCCTCTCCTCCGCAGTCATCACTGTGGCATGAGGCAATCAGGGAGGACTACTTGAAAGAGGGGCCATATGAGAACCACACGCTAACCAATTGCTCCAATGGAGCTCCCACAAAGAGTGATGAGTACAGTTAGAGAAATAACTACATTGAGAACTATCAGAACAATGTGAATGAATGAGGGAAGTTGGAAGCCTGTCTAGTGTACAGGTGGGGGTGGGGTGGGGAGGAGGGAGATTTGGGACATTGGTGATGGGAATGTTGCACTGATAAAGGGGGTGTTATGACTGAAAACCAACTACAGTCATATTTGTAGTCAAAGTGTTTAAAAAAGATATTATTTGAATGAAAAAAGAAAGAGAAAGAAAAGAAAGAAAGAAAGGAGAAAGAAAGAGAGAAAGAAAGAAAGAAAAGAAAGAAAGAAAGAAAAGAAAGGAAGGAAAGGAAGGGAGGAAGGAAGAAATAAAAGAAAGAAAGGAACGAAGGAATGAAGAAAGAGAGAAAGAAAGAAAAAGAAAAGGAAAAGAAAGAAAGAAAAGAAGAAAGAAAGAAAGAAAAGAAGAAAAAGAAAGAAAGAAAGAAGAAAGAAAGAAAGAAGAAAGAAAGAATGAAAGAAAGAAGAAAGAATGAAAGAAAAAGAAAGAAGAAAGAAAGAAAGAAGGAAAGAAAGAAAGAAAGAAAGAAAGAAAGAAAGAAAGAAAGGAAGGAAGGAAGAAGGAAGGAAGAAAGAAGGAACGAAATGTAGAAAGAAGAAAGAAAGAAAGAAAGAAGGAAGGAAGGAAGGAAGGAAGAAAGAAAGAAAGAAAAGAAAGAAAGAAAGAAAGAAAAGAAAGAAGAAAGAAAGAAAAGGAAGGAAGGAAGGAGGAAGGAAGGAAGGAGAAAGAAAGAAAAGAAAGAAAGAAAGAAAGAAAGAAAGAAAGAAAGAAAGGAAGGAAGGAAGGAAGGAAGGAGGAAGAAAGAAGGAAAGAAAGAAAGAGAGAGAAAGAATTAAGGAGAGACAAAGAAAGAAGAAAGAAAGAAAGAAAGAAAGAAAAAGAAAAGGAAAAAAGGAAAGAAGGAGAGAGAAAGAAAGAAAGAAAGAGAGAGAAAGAAAGAAAGAAAGAAAGAAAGAAAGAAAGAAAGAAAGAAAGAAAAAGAAAGAAAGAAAGAAAGAAAGAAAAGAAAAGAAAGAAAGAAAGAAAGAAAGAAAGAAAGAAAGAAAGAAAGAAAGAAAGAAAGAAAGAAAGAAAGAAAGAAAGAAAGAAAGAAAGAAGAAAGAAAGGTGTCATATGTTGGACCTTGATGGATAGGGTGTCTTTCTGCAGGCTGGGAAGAGGAGAGAGTGGAGATCTCAGAGAGTGGCCAGGAAAGAGCATTTGGGCTTCGTGTGTCTTTCTGGTCAGACTCATTTCTATGCCCTAGTATTCCCTGTGTGTAGAGCACTGTGAATGCCAGGTCCAGTCAGTCAGTGACCAACTTTAGGACTTCTCTCAGCCTTATGGACTAATGTCAGCACAAGTTGGTGGTGTCTTTCCTTATTTGTTTTTTAGGGCCTCCACCCAGCTATGCTCAAGGTTACTTCAAGCTCTGTGCTCAAGATTCACTCCTGGCAAGGCTCAGGTGTACTCAAATTACCTTTGTGCAAGGCAAGTGCTCTCCTCACTGTCCTACATCTCTGCTTCCCAGTACAGGTTTAAGTGGTTATTAATTCTATGAATTTCAAAGGCTACACTCCAAGCTCAGATTAGCTGAACCAGAGATGCTCTACGACTACATCTGGCCCCGCTTTCTGACTCTGCACCCTGGTGAACTTGTTTCCAAGCAACATCCGTTCTGAGGTGGCAGGGCTGGTTTTGGCATCACTAGTCTTGTGCCCTCTGGTTTAGAAACTGATGGAAGACGAGTCTTTCTCTTTCTCATTCCAGAAATCCCAGTTTGAACTTGTTGAACCTCAGCTCTGGGCCAAGCCAAGAGGTGGGTGGAAGATGGTGCAGGAGAGGATTCATTTGCCAGCAGGCTATGAAGCTTAGGAGATGGAGTGATCCTGCTCTCCAGTGCCCATACCCAGAGGAGGTCAGTGAATAGCCCAAAGCCCAAGACTGGGTCCCTGGAAACAGGAATGAGTGTCAGGAAGAAAGCACCAGTGCTCTCCATTCTGAAGCAACCCCTCTAGTCAAATAAAACCTTCCTGGACAACCAGACAAACAAAGTCAATAAAAATGAGGATGCCAGCTTGTTGGAGGATATGTTCAGGGATTATGCATTCTCTGAACAGGTCCTAGGCATGTTGAATGCCACATTTTTGCAAACACGTCACTTCTCTGGATAGTAGATGCTTTCTTTTACCTATCCCAGCACCATTAATTAAGAACTAATCAAAAGTACTAATTCCAGCATAGCTGTTTTGCTTTATTATTTATTTATAATCTAGACTTTTTTTTTTTTTTGCTTTTTGGGCCACACCTGGTGACACTCAGGGGTACTCCTGGCTATGCACTCAGAAATCGTTCCTGGCTTGGGGGACCATATGGGACTCTGGGAGTTTGAACCTCGGTTCGTCCTAGGTTAGCTGTGTGCAAGGCAAACGCCTACCGCTTGTGCCACTGCTCCAGCCTCTATAATATAGAGATTTATGGGTGTTTGGGGGGCACATCTAGAGATATTCAGGGCTTCCTTCCTGCTCTTCACTCAGGGATCACTCTTGCTGGGTCTTGGGGAACCCTCTATAGGGTTGGGGATCCAATGGGGTCACCCACGTGCAAAGCAAACACCCTCCCTGCTGTACACTCTCTCCCTGCCTTTCGCAGCTCCAGCTGTGAATGTCAGCTCAGATGACCCCAGATATCAGCCTCTCTCAGGGCCCTCTGAGTGGATGCAGGCGGCTTCTCCCCCTGCTCTGAGCTCAGCTCTCTAAGGCCACCAGCACATCCCTCCACAGCTGTGGTGAGAGCAGAAAGCGTCTGTCAGTGACGCAGCTCAGCAGTTTGCACAGCCCAGCTGTGGGCACTGCGGGTGCATCATTTGGGGGGCTATGTCCACACAGTGTGGACTTCCCCTTCTGTCTGCCTCAGGGAACCCGGCTCAGGTGTGCATCCAGCTCACAGGAAGTTGTGACTGCATGGACACGAGCCAGGAAGCCCTGGAGGAAGGTCCTGGTGGGAAGGAGGGAAGGAGGAAGTGCAAGTTCAGGACTGATGGGAGGTTTCCAAAGTTGTTGCACTAATTCAGAGACTCGGCCCTGTTAGGGTGGGTTTGAGCCGGGAGCCTCAATCCATGATCCTGAGATTAATGATAAAGTCTTTTTTAGATGAGTTATCAAAGCTATGACATCTTCCAGGGCCCTCAAATTCACCATCTGATTCCAGAAGATTCCCCAATCCAGTGCCAGGAAGACCCAAGAATCCTGTAAGCCCGTTATTAGAGCTCTGGTTCTCTGCATTTGGAGCATGTGCTTCAAAATGTTTTTCTATATTCTAGGTCACACCCAGCTCTTCTCAGAGTTCACTTCTGGCTCTATTCTCAGAAATTACTCCTGGTTGGATTGAGGGAACCTTGGCAGCTTCATGAATTGAACCTGTGTTGACTGTGTGCAAGGTAAGAGCCACCCTGCTATCTCTCCAGCTTCTAAAATTCTTCTCTTTATTCTTATGATGAAGGGAAGGGAGACTTAGACTTTCACAAGGGATTGGTGAATCAAAGGTACCCAAACTCAAACATATTATAGATCTCAATAAAATGATTAAATATCTGCAGAAATAAAGCTACTTGGAAAAGATTGCTCTTTTTTTTTTTTTTTTTGGTTTTTGGGTCACATCCGGCAGCACTCAGGGGTTACTCCTGGCTCTACACTCAGAAATCACCCCCAGCAGGCTCAGGGGACCATATGGGATGCTCGGATTCGAACCACCTTCCTTCCATATGCAAGGCAAATGCTCCACCTCCATGCTATCTCTCTGGCTCCAAGATTAATCTTTTATAAATCTTTATTGGAAGAATTGATTACCTTTGAATTTCACTGGTCTTCAAGCAAGGAAGCATCATCATATTGTCAGCCATCCCTAGGCAACGGTGACAGAATATAATCCACTCCCTGTGCCATCTTGTTTGGAAGGTGCTTCATCTTTGGGAAGTCTGAGACCTTCTGGATGTTCCACTTGCCATAGGGATGAATCAGTGATGCCATCTGTGACCTTTGCCCTCTCCCTTGAGTGGAACAATTCTGTGCTACAGGGGCAGGTATGTTATATCCAGCACCCCCAAATGGGAATCAGGACTGGTGAAGATGTCCTAAGAAGGTGTCAGCAGATACTGAGCCCCAGAACTAGAGCTGCCTCTTCCTTTCTGTGTCCTGACTCTGGAAAACAAGGGGCTTGATCATGGCTAGAGCATGGATTGAAGGACAGACCCTTCAGGAAAGACAGAATAGGTTTCCCTGAGTGAATCCTTGAAAGTAATGACTGCCATTAAAAAATCAGTACAGGAAGGGTCACAACCTTTGCTCTGGAAGTGTAAAAAGGTCCACTTCCTTCCTGGGAAGGAGGCTGGGTCCCTAGAAGCAGGAATGAGTATCAGACAGGAAGCACCAGTCACCCCCATTCTACAGGAGACCACTCTGGTTAAATAAAACCTGCCTGTGCAGCCAGACAAGCAAAGCTAATAAAAATGGGGGTGCCAGCCCTGCCACCTTGGAGCGGATGTTGCCTGGAAACAAGGTCACCAGGATGCAGAGTCAGAGGGTGGGGGCCACATGTGGAGTCTTAGAGCATCTCTCATTCATCTAATCTGAGCTTGGAGTGTAGCCTTTGAAATCCACAGAATTAATAACCACTCAAACCTGTACTGGGGAGCAGAGAAGAAGTAGGACAGTGAGGAGGGCACTTGCCTTACACAAAGCTAACTTGAGTTCGATCCTCTGTATCCCTTGAGCACAGAGCTTGAAGTAACCTTGAGCAAAGCTTGGTGGAGGCCCTAAAAAACAAATAAGGAAGAATACCACCAGCCTGTATTGACATTAGATCAGGGACTGGTGGTCCATAAGGCTGAGAGAAGCCCTGAAATTGGTCACTGACTGTCTGCGCCTGGCACTTACAGTGCTTCAGCTGCTCCACACAATGGGATGCATGTTTGATGTCACATTTTTGCAAACATAGTCACTTCACTGGGATTCCTGCCAAGTTTATGCTGTGTGGCATTGCTCCTGAGTAATCCTGCCCTGTGCAGCATTGTACAGGTCCACTGTTGGATTACTGGTCCCACCCTAATCATTAGTGCTACTCTACCCAAGGGTGTGATCTGGTGATGGAATTATTGGATTATTCCCTACTTGGTATTCCTCTCCCACTTTCCTATGTGGCCTGGTTCTTGTCAATAAAAGCAAGGGTCTGAGGAAGGCAGGGGCTCATTCTTTGGTCGTCCTCCACCAAGCTGCTTTCCTTTTTTTTAGGAGCAGAGGCTTGTGGGAAGATTCCTGGCTTGAGTGCTAGATTTCCTGAACCCATTCTTATATATTTTCACTGTGTGGATTATTTTCTGCTTCAACTTTTGCTTCCAGTACCACATCTCACCAGATCCTCTTTTTGGAGCCTGGGGCTCCACTTATAGTCCACAAGGCAAATTCTCGCTTGTATTGACCAAGCTGGACAGGCCATAGAGCATGCAGGTAGTGACCCGAGCCAAGAAAGGCCAAGGGAGGGGCTCATGGAGCATGCAGAGAGCCTTCTTATGGGGCACACTCCTAGGATTAGTGCTCAGCACCGAGTCTGGCACCCATCCACAGCCCATTTCCAGCTTCATTCTGCATGCTGTTTTCAGCTTAAGACACCTGTAGACAAACATGCTGAGTTTTCCCTGGAAACTGGGTTGGGGAGGCTCTGTCATTGGACCTGTACTTCAGGTGCCAGAACAGTTCTGTGCTGTCCAATCCCTAAGAGATCACCCAAGTTCTTCCTAATGTTGCTGTTTCTTGAAACCATCTGAGGAGTGATCCCAGAATAGCACTTAGGAATATTAGAGGTCTTGGGAGGTGGATAGCAGGGTCTTGAAGTTGGGTTAAGGCATTCTGTGGAGGTGACAGTGAACCACATTAGGGCTGTTATTGGGGCCCACCCATTCTGAAACATACATGCACTCCAAGTCCTATATACACAACTCAAATCTTTAAGTCTGTCTCTTTAATTAGCTGTGGTCCTTCCCACTCCTAATGAGGAAAAAATGCCAAGAGCTCTGTGAGATGCCAGAGAACACATTCAGGTTGAAGGATGCTTTTTCTTTCCAGGAAGCAATAGTGGCTATGAGGCACCCACTCAAGTCATGGCTTCTGGTCTGGTTGCTTCATAGCAGCTGCGATGATGCATATTTCTATGCATTAACAAAAGTTAAATAAGGGGCTGGAGAGATAGCATGGAGGTAGGGTGTTTGCCTTGCATGCAGAAGAATGGTGGTTCGAATCCCAGCATCCCATATGGTTCCTCGTGCCTGCCAGGGGTGATTTCTGAGCGTAGAGCCAGAAGTAACCCCTGAGTGCTGCCAGGTGTGACCCAAAAACCAAAAAAAAAAAAGTTAAATTAAAAAAATATGGCTTCTTAACTTTGTTGGCCATGCTCCATGAGCCCAGGAACTATATATAAATTGTGACTACTATATGGGAAGTTGTAGACATCAACGGTTTCAAAGTAAGAAGTTCCGTTGCACCATGTGGCCCTGAAGTATGTCCCCTGTGTCAGAGAGCAGGTCCTTGCATGGGGCTTTATTAGTGGCCAGACATCATCAGATACAGTTCAGGTGGCAGTCATCAAGGTAAGAGTCGAAGGCTAGCAGTTCCCATTTTCTGGACTATCTTTCCCTTTGACCCATGGTATATTTCATAACACAGGAGTGATGTGTGTTCATTAACCACTTTTCTAAGTATGACCCACCTACCCAAAATGTCAGAAAACATGGGAGCTTGTTAGAAATGCAGAATTCCAATAGCTCCACCCTCATCCTGCAGAACAAAGGTCTGTATTTCAGCAGGATCCCCAGGTAATACAGGTATGCAGCATCTTTGAGGCACTCTGAGGTGTTATGTGCTATACTATTTGCTAATTGCTGTGGTGCCAACTCTTCTAGAAGGGCCCCCCCAAACCCTCGGAATCCGGGGTTTCAAATCAGATTCTTAAACTGAAGAGCATCTGTTTCAGAGAGATGCAGAGCAAATCCTTATTCTGTATATCAACCATTCAGGTTATACATGTCTAAGGTCTAACTAGCAAGAGCCTCAGAGGATCATCTCGTACCAACTGCTCATCTTTGAGATGGAGAATCAGAAGCTCAGAGGAAATGAGTGGCTTCATTGAGGTCACCCAGTAGCATCAGGGCTAAATCCAACATGACGTGGCAGGCTCTGGGCTGACTGCGAGACTCAGCTACCCACCAAATTCAATGGGGAGGACCCGGGCATTCCACCTTTGCCAGTGTGATGAGCATCTACTATGAGGAATTGATCTCGGTTGCCATGGGAACGGCCCTGAGAGTCCTCAGCGTGTGCCAAACGCTTCTCTGAGTGTTTGTGCGGATTAGCCACTGAGTCCTCCAGCAATTCCCTGATAACTGCCTCATCTTTAAAGATGAGGACTCCAAGGCACAGTAGGCTGAAGGCACTCACAAAAATCGCAGAAAGTGAATGGAGGAGCTGGGATGTAGGGGGTTCCTACTCCAGGCCCACATCTGTTTCTTCTGTTCTACACACTGATCATGTAGGTGAATGGTCCCCTGGACCCTGGAACTGAAAGAGCAAAGAGGAAAGTTAGGGAGGGTGCATCCCAAGTCAGCTCACAGTCTACATGAACTCAGCTAGTAGCTCAGTTCCTATGATGGTGGCAATAAGTCGTCACCTCAGATGTCACACTTGGGAAGAAAGACTTGCAGAAGCCCTGATTCTAGGGTCCATCATGCCTGAAGGGTCATGGTGATTCATTAGCTTTAGGCTTTAGAAGGGAAGAGAAGATTTAGCAGAGAGAAAACAGTCATGGTCATTGAACTGATACAAGAAGTCCCTTAGAGGTGGTGACTCTCAAAGAACAAGGAACAGCTTATCTGACTGAGAAAGACAGAACACTGAATATGAACCCAAAAGAGAAATAGGCAAAATGATGCTTGAACAATAGAGGCATGAAATATTTTTAGGAATTTGGATATAAGGGGAGAGAAGAGATAAGAAAAATAAAGGGGAGCGACAACTGTGCCAGATGTGAACAAGGAGCTCTTCTAGAAAGGAGATATTACAGTTTATTTCATTTCTCAGTGCTTCCTGAATGTACTATTACCTCCAATACTTCTTTTTGCCCATCCCATCTATTTTGTATGCAAGACTTTAGATCTCTGTGCATCACTATGTCCCTGCATTCATATATATCTCTAAGGACTGAGTTTCATGGAGAGGTTGTGAGACTATGCACATAGTTCAATAGAAGGAGTCAACATATTTCTTCTTTTTCCTAAAGAACTATGATTTACATAGTTATTGAGAGTTGGGTTTTAGAATACAATATTCCACCACTGTTCCCACCACCAGTGTCCACTTCCCACCACCAGAACCCACTTCCCTCCATTGGTACCCACTTCTTTCCCCCAGTGCCCACTTCTCTCTCCATAGTTTCCCCCAGGTTTCCTTTCCTACCCCCTTGTCTTCCCTCCAGCTGCCATCTTGACAGGTGCCTTCTTACATTTGGCTGTTAAAGTTTGGGTCTTGTGATTTCAGTGGTGTTGACTGTAGTTGGAATTATTAGCTCTCTCTTTCCCTAATACCACCTGGCCCTTTGCCTCCTGTGAAAGCACATTTTTCATATAGGTGTGAGTAGTGAAAGGGTCAACTCCCAA
The DNA here is from genome assembly GCF_024139225.1 of Suncus etruscus. Taxonomy (NCBI): domain Eukaryota; kingdom Metazoa; phylum Chordata; class Mammalia; order Eulipotyphla; family Soricidae; genus Suncus; species Suncus etruscus. Next base: position 47,513,291 of record NC_064862.1, on the reverse strand, counting down.
CAGAGACTAGGAATGCTTTTGTCTACATATTAATCAAATCTTTCTCCTAAGAAATATTTATTGTACTACTAAGAAAGGAATAATGAATCCAGTGAAGCAATGGAAATTGCAAGCAAATGGTATTATGGCTGATGGTATTGGGTTACTACCCTCTTCTTTTTTGTTAAGATCTTCTTTTTGTTACAATTTTCTTTTTTTGGCTACAATTGTTTTATTTTTGTAGTTGAGTACAATGTTAACTGTGACTGAGTTGTGTATGCTATAACTATGTTGAGGTTCTTTCCTTCTTTATTCCTTCCCATTTTATTGAGAGGTCTTATCATCGATTGGTGTTAAATCTTGTCAAAAGCTTTCTTTGAACTGATATGAATTATGATTTCCTTTTTGCTATATTGTAACACATTAATTGACTTACACATTTTTGAGCCATCCTTGCTTAGCTGGATAAATCCCACTTGATTGTGGTGTTGAGTTCAGTCCACTTAGATTTTGTTGTGTATCTGTGCATCTGTGTTATCAGTGATATTGATATGTAATTTAATTTTCTAGTGATGTGTCTATCTGATTCTGTAGGGTAATGCTGACCTAATAGAAATTACAAGGAAGAATTTCTGTATTTTCAACATTTTTGGAAGAGCTTGAGAAGAATTGGCAAAGGAAGGTTTATCAGAATTTATTGGTGAGCCCAACTGGACCTTTTTTAGGGTGGACAACGATGATTATATATTTCAATGCCCATACTAAATATTGATCATTCAGCTTTTCTATTTCTTCCTGATTCAGGAAGGTTGTATCATTTTTAAAGTTCAGCCAATTCAGCCATTTTGCCCAAGTTCTCCAATTCTAAATCGACATAAAGTTTTATGATAGTTTCTTATGACCTTTCCTATCTCTGTGGTACCTTTTATAACTTGTCCTCTTTCATTTCTGATCCAATTTATATATTTTGTTTCTTTTTCCATGATTATAGCTAAGGTTTTGTCAAATTTGTTTGTTTTTTCAAAAATTGTTTTCATTGATTTATAAGGTAGTAAAAATAGTATAAATATCAGAAACATAGGAGAGAGGAGAGAAAGAAAAACAATAATTGAGATATGGAGAATTTCATTTTCTAAAACTATTTTGTTAAGGTCACAAATGATCTTGTCAAATCAAACCTCAATGTCTTTCATTTTTTATTTAAATTTCAACTGTTAATTGTTTTTTTTTTTATTTTTAATTTTTTTATTTTTTTTATTTTCTGGTCACACCCAGCAGTGCTCAGGGGTTCTTTCTGGCTCTACGCTCAGAAATCACTTTGGCAGGCTCGGGGGACCTTATGGGATGCCAGGATTCGAATCACTGTCCTTCTGTAGGCAAGGCAAACGCCTTACCTCTATGCTATCTCTCCGGCCCTTCAACTGTTAATTGTTATCGTACAACAAAACAATTGACTTTATATATTGACCTTGAGTCCTGTGACTTTACCATTCGTATTGGGTGATTTGGGGGATGACTGCTTTGATATTTTCTATACAATCCTGTTATCTATTACTAAAGAGTTTTTTTTCTCTCCTTCCAAAACATGCAAGTCGTGGTATTTCCTTTTGTAATTGCTGACATGGATTATTTTTAAAACTATTTTTAAGAAATTGATGATAATTATGCCTCTGGGAAGAATTCTTGGGTATCAGGTGCAAAAGGGACATCTGCTTTTAATGAAAGCCTCTTTGGCACTATTAGAGTTACTGTTTCAATGGAAAATTTGAATACATATAACTAACATATTAGTATAACATAGTTGATACATTTAAATTTACCTCTATGGATAATATTATATTTTATATATAAATTATTATATATACCAATATATTACATCCATATATTAGTAAAAATACAAAGCTAAATAAATAATCTACTTTCGGTAACTTGAGAAAGAAAATCTGATTTAAACTACAACACATGAAACAAATGAAATAATAAAACTTGAGGAAGAAACCAACACTACTAGAAACAAGGAAACAATAGGAAAAAGAAACTAAAACAAGCTTGTTCTTAGGATATAGCATTATGAATAAACTTCAAGTCAGGCTAATCAGGAATGAGAAAGACAAGTTACCAATATCATAAATGACTGGTCATTATAACTAGTCCATGAACATCAAAGTCAGTTTTTAAAAAGAACATTACAGGGGCCGGAGCCATGATGCAGTGGTAGGGCATTTGCCTTGTGCGTGGCTGACCTAGGACAGACCACAATTTGATCCCCTCTCATCCCATATGGTCCCCCAAGCCAGGAGTGATTACTGAGTGCAGAGCGAGAAGTAACCCCTGAGCGTCACTGGGTGTGGCCCAAAACCAAAACCAAAAACAAAAGAACATTAGAAACAACCCTGTGACAAATTTGATAATTCAGATAAAATCAATAAATTTCTGGAAAGACATGAACTACAAAAATCCACACCAAGAGAAAGAAACTAAATAGTCTTATGTCTAGTAAAATATGAAAATGAAAAGAGTAGTTTTCAGTTGTGAATGCTGTAAAGTTTTTATGAAAAAATAAATACCAGTAGTACCAACTCATCATAACATTTTCCCATATAAAAATAATTATTTCTGGGGCTGGAGAGATAGCATGGAGGTAAGGTGTTTTACAGGGGTCTCAAACTCAATTTACCTGGGGGCCGCAGGAGGCAAAGTTGGGGTGATCCTTGAGTGCAGTCAGTAGTAAGCCTTGAATATTGGGGGAGGGTGTGACCCAAACAACTAAAACAAAACAAAACAAAAAAAGATTCCTCGAGGGCAGGGCCACAAAATGTTGTACGGAGGGCCAAAAACGGCCCGCGGGCCGCGAGTTTGAGACTCCTGGTGGTTTGAATCCGGCATCCCATATGGTCCCCTGAGCCTGCCAGGAGCAATTGATTTTTGGGGGGGGGGCACACTCGGCGGTGCTCAGAGGTTACTCCTGGCTATCTGCTCAGAAATAGCTCCTGGCAGGCACAGGGGAGCATATGGGACGCCGGGGATTCGAACCTACCACCTTAGGTCCTAGGTCTGCTGCTTGCAAGGCGCCGCTTGCTATCTCTCCAGCCCCAAGGAGCAATTTCTGAGCATAGAGCCAAGAGTAACCTTTGATCGCTGCTGGGTGTGACCAAAAAAAAAAAAAACAACAACAAAAAAATCTTTTTCACCATATATGTGATTTTACTTTTTTTTATGCACCTGAATATCTGCCCTTCTGGTGTCTAACAACTTGGTCTTATTGTCAAAAAGCCTTTGGGGGGGGGTCACACCCGGTGTGCTCAGGAGTTACTCCTGGCTCTGCACTCAGAAATCATTCCTGGCAGGTGATTTTAGGGGACCATATGGGATATGGTTTGGGTTTGGCCATGTGCAAGTCAAATGTCCTACCACTGTGCTATTGCTCCAGCCAACCAAAAGCCTTTTTTCTATTTAGCTCACTTATGTGTTGTTTCTTTATTTCTTTATAATCGTACATGGTGGTCTCCATCTGCCTTACTTTACTAAGTATAAAAACCCTCTACGGGGGGCAGGAGAGATAGCATGGAAGTAAGTTGTTTGCCTTTCATGCAGAAGGTCATTGGTTCGAATCCTGGCATCCCATATGGTCCCCTCAGCCTGCCAGGAGCAATTTCTGAGCATGGAGCTAGGAGTAACCTCTGAGTGCTGCCAGGTGTGACCCCCCCCCCCAAAAAAAAAAGAAAGGAAAAAAACCCTCTATGAAAATCATTCATCTGTGCAAATGGCAGGACTCATTTTTGTTTAAAACCTTGGTAATAATTCTGTTGTATACACATACCATATATTCTTTACCCAATCTTTGGCCTGTGACAATTTAGGTTATTACAATTCTTAGCTATAAAATAAAAATTCATGAGTTGTGAGATCATCCCACATGTCATGTTTCTAATGCCATGTTTCTTATGTGGACAGATCTGAAGAAGCAGGTTAGTGGTGAAGAAATAAAAAGCCAAGCCAGTCAGGAAAGTGCCATTAAGCCAGTCTGCTTTTAGCCTAGACATCTCTCTGCCTCTGCTAAAATCCAGAACTGACCTTTCTTTATTATCCCCCCAAAAAATCCATCAGGTGAGGCGGGACAGAGTGATCCAGGTGGGCTTTTTACATATCAAAGGAAAGATTTATGTGACAAAGATATACCTTTGTTTTGGGTTAATAGCTGAATGTCATCTTACAATTCCACCCTTTTTATTTAAAATAAAGCAAAAAAATGAGAAAACTTACGAAAGTTTTGTTCTATTTTTCTCCACTAGAGGTGGGAATCCTAGATCAGAACTTATAAAAATGGTTGCTATTTTGCATAGGTACAGTAAAAGTTGACTATAAAAGTGTCAAAGGTTAAATTGTGAATACAGCATTCTCAAAACAATCAGATTTTTTCATATATTTGTCTTATATCCATCACAATTTTTATAGACTTCTTTGAATATAAACATTAGAACCTTTTGAAGATACACTTAATTTAAAAATTCTTAAACATTTTTACACTGATCACTGTAATATGAGTATAGAACATCCAAATTCCTTTTCATAAACTTCTCTAAACAAAATCACAAGAACATTTATGAAAATATATACAGTTTGAAAATAAGTTTGCTAAATATTTTTATAATGAGTCCTATAATAAGAGTCTATAGTATCCAAGTGCCTTTTCTACCTACTTCTGTGGACAAAGACATTAGAACATTTTTGAAGACATAATTTGAGAATAAGTTGCTATGTAATATACACAATCAAACATTATAGTAATTGGGAAACATTAACCAGGATAGCTGAGAACTTTAAAAAAAAATCTAACAACATTATACATTTCACCAGAATTGTGCAAATTAACATTAAGCCACTGAAATTTTCTGTTTGCAGTGGGGCATAAAACAAAACAGTAGCTATAAAATATATATAAGTAGAACACACAGTTAAACCAGCAATATAATGACCAATGCAAATAGGATTGATAGATTAACCTAAAACAAAATTACTGGGGGTTCTGAAAGCAACTTCTCAGTTGTGCTACAGCTGGGCTGGATCCTTCATCTTCTGCATCTTCTTCTGGTTTTGTCTGCTGAGGTCATCTGGACAATCAGGCCTTCAGTTCCTGGGATGGAATCTGGGTTGGGGGATCTACTCATCTTCCTGTTGATGGTCCCCTTCAAATGGAGATTTCTCTTTGGCTTCTACCCCATCAGTGACCTCAATAAGCTGCTGCAGGCTGGGTAGAGTCATGTTCCTCACACAAAGCACATTTGATACAAGAAAGGTGGTGGGCATTGGTGTCTGGGATATTGTCCAGAGTCTTCTCTCTCCCCTTCACTGCCTGCTTCTCTCCCGCCTGAGGAGACCTCTGCCACCCTAGATGGTGGGGCAGCTGAGTGAGGCTGGGGGATAAATAGGCAGAACCTATGTTGATTGGGAGCATATAGGCTACCTTTCATTGGCACTTCACCAGGTTTGGATACATTATCAGCTTTTGGACCCCTCTCCCCTTTCATGACATCATATTCCAGGCTCCCCAAATTCAATGCTACACAGAAACTTCTTGGGATTGTTTCTCTTAATAGCTGTCAAGTAGACAAAGACATATTTGGCGTCATTTCTGTTGATAAATCCATAACCACTCCAGACATTGAACCATTTGACAGTGTCCAGGACTTGGATTGCTAGCACTGGCTTATCCACCTGACTCAAGGTTTGGGGCATGGGGAATATCTCTGAATGAGCTGTTTTCAGACTCTAAGTCTGCTGAGATGGTAGCCAGCTCATCATCATTGGGAGACTGGTCTCTCTCTGGCTTAGTGCCAGTAGTAAATGATAAATCATCAACCTGGGTAAGGCCTTTAGATAGAGAACTCATCACCATTGGGAAGGTACCCTGACCCTCTTAGGGCATGTGTACAGGAGAATCTCTAGGGATCCTGGCATTTACAGTCCAGAGGGAGAAATGCAGGTAGATGGACCAGAGCAACATCAAGCTGTTCAGAACAGTGGCCATGTGCACTGACGTTCCACTGAAAGGCACAGCACATTCAGTCCAGCTTAAGGGGTCATATTGGTGATTATCCACCAGAAAATTAAGTCTGTCACCATCATTGGAGTCTTCTTGGGTCCTCAGGTTGCTGTTCAAGTGCCAATTATAAAAAATAAAAATCTATGAGTTGTGAGATCACCCCAACATGCCATGTTTCTAACCCCTTAGGCGGACGAGTCTGTAGTGGTGAAGAAATAAGCCAAGCCAGTCAGGAAAGAGCCATTAAGCCAGTCCGCTTTTTGCCTGGATGTCTCTCTGTTAAAAGACATCTTCGCTAAAAGCCAGAACTGACCTTTCTTTATTATTCCAGAACAAAATGGGGGTGGGGAGGAGTGATCCAGGTGGGCTTTTACATATCAAAGGAGAAATTTACAGGAAGTAGGAAGATGGGGGAATACCTTTGTTTTGGATTAATAGCTAAGTGTCATCTTACATTTAGCATTAATTTTTGTTCATTTTTACTATTTCATTTCAGGGTCTCTATCCCATTATATTTTAAATTTTTGTTAAACATATGTAGAAAGAACAGTGATTTGTGCACAATAATTTTGTTACAATCCTAATCAGATTTTTCTATTATTTCTAATAGCTTTTAGGTAATTCTTTTTAGAATATGTTCTCTTTCCAATTTTTAGACTTTACATTTACCTAATATAATTTATATGTATACTTACTTGTAGACTAATATTGAATAATGTCACACACCAGTTAATCTTTATATTTTTTCACAATTTGAAGCATTTAATGCAGTGCCTATTTTTGTCTTATTATAGAAAAGGAGTATAAGAATGTTCCTATTTTATTGAAAACTTTCCCCCATGCTTTTATGAAGACGTTAACAATGTCTTTGTTATCCCACATATGTAAATAAACATATGATTTTCTTTAAGAACTTTTTTTTTATTAACACCAGGTTTTACAAAGCTATTCATAGTTGACTTTCAGGCATATGATGTTCCAGCACCAATTCCACCATAAGTGTAAACTTCCCTCCACCAATGTTCCCAGGTTTCTTCTCACCTCCACCCAAGCCCCTTTTTGTCACCTTGACAGACAATATTTTTAAGTTTGATTATCAAAGTTTTATGTTCTCAACTTATTTATCATTATGTTAAGTGGAACCATTCTTGCATTTTCAATGTGATTTCTGATTGCTATGTTATATTATACTCAATGTATTTCTAAACATGATTTTTAAAATGTATCTTTTCTTTCAGGGCCAGAGAGATAGCACAGCGGTAGGGTGTTTGCCTTGCATGCAGCCAACACAGGGTGGACCCTGGTTTGAATCCCAGCATCCCATATGGTCCCCTGAGCTGGCCAGGGACAGTTTCTGAGCACAGAACTAGGAGTAACCCCTGAGCGCTGCTGGGTGTGATCCAAAAACCAAAATACATAAATAAACAAATAAAATAAAAATAAAATGTATCTTTTTCCATTAAAATTTGTAAATGGGTCTGACCTGGTACTTTATCCTCTGTCATTCTGAGAATATTGTAATGAATAAAGATTTTTGGAGCAACTGAAATATCAATATTATTTTCTAGGTGAGAAAGAATAGTGTATGGCAGACCAGAGTCTCACCAAGAATAACCAAAATACTTAAAAAAATAAAGAAATCATAAAAGTTTCAGAGAACACAAAAGCAACAAAATCAAGAATGGAGAAATCTCTAGAGAAGGGGTCATTCTGGAAAAGTGAGCTCATTCATTTATTCATTCATTTTTGCAGTAGTCATTTGCTACTTGTGGGTCTGGATGGACAGATTGGTAATCTAGAGTTATTTGGATAAAAGGAAGCAACTGAATTCCCAACCTCAACCTCACAGTTGTTTGTTTAGAAGGACAGTTGTTACGTCCCAAGTGAGGGTCATGTTGTGGGATTAAATTCTGAAGCTTTGTGGAATCTGTGCTGATACTGGATGATTAGAGTCTGAGTTGAACAGAATTGTTGGGAGTCCATTTAATGTTGGAGAATCAGAGAAAAGGGCTTGGAGAAGACACTGAGTATTGGTGTTAGGGAAAAAAAAGCTTCATGCAGAGAACTAGATATGGTTATGCTTCACATAACTACTGAAACATATTCTGGAAAAAATGCATTCTGGGGGATTTTTGTCTTCATATTTTTTGTGCCACTCTCTGCAGTGCTCAGTGACCATTCCTGGTGGGGCTCCAGGGACCCTATATGGTACCAGAAAACTGAACAAAGGTCAGCTCCATGTAATGCAAGTGCCCTCCCTGCTGTCCTCTCTCTGGTCCACCATTTTTCTCTTTTAAGAACATACAGAGAACAATTATAGAAACCAAGACAGCATTACTCATCATACAAGATATTTCATATAACCTGTTTAGTATTATAATATTTTATCAGAGATTCACAAAGTCCCATCATGGTAGAAAAGCCAACCATACCAAAGGGCTTGATAAAGGGGGGGATCTAACAGCAAAAATGCTTTTTGGCAATACCCATCTAATACTAAGTGTCACTGGGAAAAACCCACATTCTTCAGGAGTAGTTTTAGCAGGGTGGAGCCAGGAATTGAGGGCATATCCCTCAGGAACCTCATCCAGTGCACTGTATCAGTCAATAGCACTCTAACCCCTCAAATGTTACTTAGAGTGGAGAGTTTATCATCCATTTCTCTGCAAAAACCTAGTGTCCTGCTCCTGTGCTGCTATATGTCAAGCACAGAGCTGCTTTTCTTCTGCCTGCAGTCAGGACTCCAACTCCCCCCCCCCAACCCCATAGAGAAGTGCTAGTTTGGTCTGGGGAGGAGTTGTGTGTCCCCTGCACTCAGCACTAGTGGAGGATGAGGTGAGGTAGTTGGTGCCAACCAACACTTAGATTCTTTCCCTTCCTTCTCCTGTGTCAGCACAACTCAGCGGGCAGCAGCAGCTGAGCCTCCTCCTCCAACCTTCAAGAACAAAATGGAATGAGTCAGTCTCCTACTTCTCCCCTCCTTGATTGTCAGCGGGACCCAGTGGGAGGTTTAACATCCACCCACCCCTTGACTGAGCTGCGCCGCTGTTTACTGAGAGGAAAATTCATCCAGGAATGACACACTCTAACCAAAACATCAAAACATCAAAATATCCAAGACCTGATTCTTAAAGATCAGCCAAATCCCAAAATCCAGGAAAAGGCAGTGCCAACTGAGAAAAGATAATTGTCACTGAGATCATCAGGTGCTGGGATATTGAGTTTTATGAGAGTTTGGTTTTATAAGAGTGTCGAAGTTCTATGCAATTAATAATCCTCTGAAACGTGAGAAAAATGAGTGTATCTCAGCCAAGAAAGAGAACTTAGGATAAAAAAGTAAATAGCAGTTAGAGAAGTAAAAAAAAAAAAAAAAGATTATGTATTAACAAATGAAAACCTTGCAGGAAGGGTTTAGTAGTAGAATGGAGATGACACAAGATAGTAAAAATATTATGTATTAACAAATACAAACCTTGCAGGAAGGGTTCAATAGTAGAATGGAGATAAACAGGATAGAAGATTTGAGAAAATGTTATTAAAATTTACCCATTCTGGTCAACAGAGAGAAAATAGAGGGTCAAAAAAATGACTAGGTTTTAGCCACTTGCACAGCAATATTAGAAGAACTTCCAGGTAGGTCCCTAAAGCCAACAAACAAAATGAATAGAAGTTAAATAACCAGTGAGGATGCACCCAGCAACTGTACTAGAACATTTAGCTTAAGGTAGAAATGTGTTCTTACTTATAGAGTAGAAACAAAAATCTATATGCACAAATTTCAGAAACTTCATTCATGATTGTTCAAAACTTAAAATAACCTAATTCTTTTTAAAAAAAAGTAAGTAAATAGTTAAGCAATACTTGGTATGCCCAGACAATGAAATACTTTGGTTTTATATATATTTCATTAAACATATTTAATTCCTATATATAATAATGTGTTCCTATACATGTGAACAAATTATTAATATATAGGAACAAATTATTGACATATGCAATAATTGGGATGTATCTTGAGGAATCTATGCTGAATACAAAAAGACAATCACAAAAGAAAAAACATATTGTATGATTCTAGTTATGTACAACATGCTTGAAATGGAGAAATGATTTTGTCATTTTTAATTAATATTCTATTTAAGTAACATGATTATAGTTGGGTTATAGTCACAAACAGATTACCCCCCTTCACCAGTGTAACATTTCTCCCCTCCCAATGCCCCCCTCCCCCTTTTCATCCCCTGCCTGTATTCAAGACAAGCATTCTACTACAGTTATTTTTTTTTAATTGTTTTTAAATTGTAAATTGTTTTTTTTTTTCTTAAAGGATAAAGGTTAAAGAAAAAATAGTAAAAGTGTGACAGTGGCACTCGCTGTTGTTTGCATAGGCCCAGAAACATATGGGAAAAAAACAGAAACAATTATCCTTGGCCTGATTACAAAAAGACCTCACCCTCAAGGATTATTGGCATAAGACCGACTCTGGGCTCCAGGCAAACCAGTCTGTCCAAACCCGAGTCATTCTCCATGGTCCCGGTGAAACTTTTTCACACTTTAGCTGTTGTTGGTATCAGGTTGCTATATTTAAAGATTCTGGATTCTATGCATTTCTTTCATCGAAGTTGGGCTGATGTGGAGCATTCTCTAGTTTCAGCACACCATTAGATGTGGAGTGATCTGCCCTGCCAGCAGGCTGTTGCTGAGTCATCTGGGTATTGAGAGCACTCTTTGGAGTAAGTCAATGCCAGAGTAGTCTTCCCTGGTAGAGGTTTGGATCCTGGTAATGTTGTAGACAATTGTGGTTGTTTCCATAGATGGTATCTATTGTTCAGGTGTGTGTGGGCGATGCCGATTCTTTTGAGGCCTAAGCCAAATCATTATGCCAATGTTCAGGGTATAAGGCCTAACTGCATTACCAAATTTGTGTTCCATCTCTATTAGATAAGAACTTATTTTCATATGTATTATTTTCACATTTTAATGTGCGTATGCAAAATAGAAACAATGTTGGTGCATCTGAGGGCCGACGAATAAAGTCCACCATTCCCCGTAACTTGGTTCAAACATACATTCTATACAGAGATACTCTTCTACCAGTATTGCTTTATAAAACAAATCTCATAGGGTTAAAAAGCAAACAATCAAATAACAAAACCAGTGGACAATGATTTTGTCATTTTCTGAGTGAAGGAAGGACTTGGGTAAGGGGTGCAGATTTGCCCTTAAAGGGGTAACTGAAGGTTTTTTCTTTCTCTTACTTTTAAAATGATATCTTTATTTAAGCACCATTATTACAAACATGTTTGTAGTTGGGTTTCCGTCATAAAAAGTATACCCCCTTGACTAGTGCAACCTTCCTGCCACCAATGCCTCCCCTCTTTTCCCACCCCTGCCTGTCTTTGAGAAAGGCATTCTTGTTGTTGTTGTTGTTGTTGTTTTGAGCCATAACCAGTGACGCTCAGGGGTTACTCCTGGCTATGCACTCAGAAATTGATCCTGGCTTGGGGACCATATGGAATGCCAAGGATTGAACCCAAGTCCGTTCTGGGTCAGTGGTGTGCAAGGCGAATGCCCTACCACTGTGCTATTGCTCCAGCCCCTGGGACAGGAATTCTATTCCTCTCACTCACTACCATTATCATGTTGTTGGTGTAGTTATTCCTTTAACTGAACTCACAATCTCTGTGGTAAGCTTTATATCATGGGTTGGTATTTCCAGTACTTCTCTATTGTCTCTGGGTGTTATTACAATACTGTCTTACTTTTCTTAAATCCCACAGATGAGTGAGACTAGTTTATGTCTATCTCTCTCCCTCTGGCACATTTCACTCAACATAATTGTTTTCATGTCCATCCATGTATAGGAAAATTTTATGACTTCATTATTTTCCTGATGGCTGCATAGTATTTTATTGTGTATATGTACCACTGTTTCCTTAGCCACTCATCTGTTTTTGAGCATCTGGATTATTTCCAGATTCTGGCTATTGTAAATAGCACGGCAAATAATGTAAGAGTACAGAGGTCATTTTTGTATTTTTTTGTATTGTGTTTTTTGTGTTCCTAGGGTATATTGATAGCAGTGGTATTGCTCAATTTCCAGTTTTTTGAGGAATATCCATATTGTTTTCCAGAAAGGCTGGATTAGATGGCATGCCCACCAGCAGCGAATGAGATTTCCTTTCTCCCACATCCCTGCCAGCACTGAGTGTTCTCATTCTTTGTGATGTGTGCCAGTTTCTGTGGTGTGAGATGGTACCTCATTGTTGTTTTGATTTGCATTTCCATATGATTAGTAATGCAGAGCATATTTTACGTGCCTTTTGGCTATATGTGTTTCTTATTTGAGGAAGTATCTGTTAATTTTTCCCCATTCTTTGATGGGGTTAGATTTTTTTCTTATTAAATTCTGTCAGCTCCCTGTGTGTGACACCAGGCGGGGAAAATCCGCGAAAGTACACCGGCCCAGTGGGGCTCAGCTGTGAAAGACTGTGAGTGTGACCTGTCTATGTCTGTCTACTGTCCTCTTGCGTGAAACTCTTGCGAGTGGGGCAAAAAGAGCCTCCAGAAACCTCGCTCGCCCAGACGCCATTTTCAGGGAGGGACTTCAGAGCATAAAAACCGGCTAACCTTTGCAAAGGCTGGCTCCCTGTGTGTGACACCAGGCGGGGAAAATCCGCGAAAGTACACCGGCCCAGTGGGGCTCAGCTGTGAAAGACTGTGAGTGTGACCTGTCTATGTCTGTCTACTGTCCTCTTGCGTGAAACTCTTGCGAGTGGGGCAAAAAGAGGCTCAGAGGAAAGAACTCCATTGCAACAAGAAGGAAAAATCACACTAAGAACGGCGCTATATCACAGAAGCAAACATTTCTCTCTGGACTGTCTTCTCTGTTGCATGCTCGGGCCTAAGATTTGACCCAGTGTGAGGCTTCATCCACGGAGGACTCCCCTCCCTTAGAGGCAAGTCAGCCCATCCAGAAAGGGAGGAGCCAGAGGAGTGTGCTGCCTACATCATATAGACAATGAATACTACTACAACACGTAGAAAAACCCACAATACAAGTGTGACAATGGGGAAACAACGCAGGCCAGCATCAGACATAGAGAATGAAGATGACAATTCTGAGGACCAGATAATGACTGAACAACTAATCAACCTCTCAGATAAGGACTTTAGACTAGCAATATGGAAGGTGCTCAACAGACTCCAAGAAACCATGGATCGAGTTGAACAGAACACTAATAAGAACCAAGAAAATATGAAGGCAGAAATGACAAAACTCCAAACTGAAATAACATGTCAACTAACAGGACTGAAAAAGTCAGTAAACGAAGTGAATGACAAAATGGATAAGCTCTGGGACAGGGTATCAGAAGCTGAGAATAGACTTGGTGCTGTGGAAGATGAGATACATAACAATTCCATACAGCAGGAGAGATTGGACAAAAAACTTAAAGCAAATGAGCAGACAATGGAAAAATTAGTCAAAGAATGGGAACAGACGAAAATAGAAGTCTATGATAAGATCAACAGAAACAACTTAAGAATCATTGGAGTCCCAGAGACCCAGGAAGAAAATTTCCAGGAAGAATCAATGGTCAAGAACATCATTAAAGAGAAACTTCCAGAGCTAAAGAATATATGTGATCAAATCCTGCATGCCCGAAGAGTACCAACCAAAAGAGACCCCAGAAAAACCACCCCAAGACACATCCTAGTCACAATGACAAATCCCACAGATAGAGACAGAATTCTGAAAACAGCAAGATCAAAAGGGGAAATCATGTTCAAGCAAGCTTCCCTGAGATTTACAGCAGACCTGTCACCAGAAACGCTCAATGCCAGAAAGCAGTGGTGGGATATTGTGACAAGACTGAATGAAATGAATGCTTCACCCAGAATACTATACCCAGCAAAACTCACTTTCCGGTTTGATGGAAGAATACATGGTTTCACAGACAAAAAACAGCTCAGAAACTTCACAGACACAAAACCAGTCTTAAGAGAAAAACTGAAAGACCTAATCTAAGACAAGACTACCCAAAAGACACACCAAATTTTGAAATAAAGATGGCGTTAAATCCCAGGACAATTCTTTCTCTCAACGTCAATGGACTAAATGCACCAGTTAAGAGACACAGAGTGGCTAAATGGATCAAAAAACTCAATCCAACCTTCTGCTGCCTACAAGAAACGCACCTGAATAGTCAGAACAAACATAGACTCAAAATAAAAGGCTGGAGAAAAGTTATCCAAGCAAACAACACCCATAAAAAAGCTGGAGTGGCCATACTAATATCAGATAATGCAAACTTTATACTCAGGAAGGTTGTAAGGGACAAAGACGGACATTTTATATTAATCAAGGGGTACGTAGAGCAGGAAGAATTCACTCTCCTAAACATATATGCACCGAATGAGGGGCCAGCAAAATATTTAATACAACTGTTGACAAATCTGAAAAATAATATCAACAACAACACAATAATTGTGGGGGACCTTAACACGGCTTTGTCAACACTGGACAGGTCAACCAGACTGAAACCCAACAAGAATATACTAGACCTGAGGAGAGAAATGGAAGAAAGAGGCCTAGTGGATATATATAGGACACTCCATCCCCAGAAACCTGGATACACATTCTTCTCCAATGTACATGGGACATTCTCCAGGATAGACTACATGCTGGCACATAAAACATACCTCCATAAGATCAAGAGGATAGAAATTTTGCAGACTACCTTCGCTGACCACAAGGCTCTGAAATTATTTGTGAACTCCAAAGGGACTCAGAAGAAACACTTTAACACCTGGAAGTTAAACAGCCTCATGCTCAATAACCAGTGGGTCCGAGATGAAATCAAGGAGGAAATCAAAAGGTTCCTGGAAACAAATGACAATAAAGACACAAACTCTCAGAACTTATGGGACACAGCAAAAGCAGTACTGAGAGGAAAATTTATAGCTTTGCAAGCACACATCAGGAAGGAAGAAGGAGCTTACCTGAGTAGCTTAATGACACAGCTAATAGAACTAGAAAATGCTCAACAAAAGGACCCAAGAATAGGAAGACAGAAGGAAATAACAAAGCTGAGAGCAGAAATCAACGAAGTGGAAACTCAAAAAACAATCCGAAAGATCAACGAAAGCAGAAGTTGGTTCTTTGAAAAAATAAACAAGATTGATAGACCACTGGCAAACCTAACAAAGAAAGAGAGAGAGAGAAACTTGATAACTCGTATCAGGAATGAAAAAGGAGAGATCACTACTGATATGACAGAGATTCAAAGGGTAATCAGAAACTACTTTGAAAAACTCTACGCCACTAAAAATGAGAACCTGGAAGAAATGGATAAATTCTTGGACTCTTATAATCTTCCACGGTTGAAGGAAGAGGATGTAGCATATCTAAACACCCCCATCACCATTGATGAAATTAAAACAGTAATCAAATGTCTGCCGAAAAACAAAAGCCCAGGTCCAGATGGATTCACTAATGAATTCTATCAAACTTTCCAAGAGGAACTACTGCCAATCTTGGCAAGACTCTTTCATGAAATTGAACAAACAGAAACACTTCCAAATAGCTTTTATGAAGCCAACATCACCTTGATACCTAAACCAGACAGAGACGCTACCAAAAAAGAAAATTACAGACCAATATCACTGATGAATGCAGATGCAAAGATCCTCAACAAAATCCTGGCAAATAGGATTCAATGCCTCGTTAAGAAGATCATCCACTACGATCAAGTAGGTTTCATCCCAGGAATGCAAGGCTGGTTTAACATCCGTAAATCTATCAACATAATACACAACATCAATAACAAGAAAAATAAAAACCACATGATCATATCAATAGATGCAGAGAAAGCATTTGATAAGGTCCAACACCCATTCTTGATCAAAACTCTCAGCAAGATGGGAATGGAGGGAACCTTTCTCAATATAGTGAAGGCCATCTACCACAAGCCAGTGGCAAATATTATCCTCAATGGAGAAAAACTGAAAGCCTTCCCTCTAAATTCTGGCACAAGACAAGGCTGTCCTCTCTCACCACTCCTATTCAACATAGCACTGGAAGTACTTGCTATAGCGATTAGGCAAGAAAAGGATATCAAGGGAATCCAGATAGGAAAGGAAGAAGTCAAGCTCTCACTGTTTGCAGATGACATGATACTCTACTTAGAAAACCCTAAAGACTCTACCAAAAAGCTTCTAGAAACAATAGACTCATATAGCAAGGTGGCAGGCTACAAAATTAACACACAAAAATCAATGGCCTTTCTATATACCAATAGTAATAAGGATGAAATGGACATTAAGAAAACAACCCCATTCACAATAGTACCACACAAATTCAAATATCTTGGAATCAACTTGACTAAATATGTGAAGGACCTATACAAAGAAAACTATAAAACTCTGCTCCAAGAAATAAGAGAGGACACACGGAAATGGAAACACATACCCTGCTCATGGATTGGCAGGATTAACATCATCAAAATGTCAATACTCCCCAAGGCATTATACAGATTTAATGCCATCCCTCTAAAGATACCCATGACATTCTTCAAAGAAGTGGATCAGACACTTTTGAAATTCATTTGGAACAATAAACACCCTCGAATAGCTAAAGCAATCATTGGGAAAAAGAATATGGGAGGAATTACTTTTCCCAACTTTAAACTGTACTACAAAGCAACAGTTATCAAAACAGCATGGTATTGGAATAAGGATAGGTCCTCAGATCAGTGGAATAGGCTTGAATACTCAGAAAATGTTCCCCAGAGATACAACCATCTAATTTTTGATAAAGGAGCAGGAAATCCTAAATGGAGCAGGGAAAGCCTCTTCAACAAGTGGTGTTGGCACAATTGGATAGCCACTTGCAAAAAATTAAACTTAGACCCCCAGCTAACATCATGTACAAAGGTAAAATCCAAATGGATTAAAGACCTCGATATCAGCCCCAAAACCATAAGATATATAGAACAGCACATAGGCAAAACACTACAGGACATTACAGGCATCTTCAAGGAGGAAACTGCACTCTCCAAGCAAGTGAAAGCAGAGATTAACAGATGGGAATATATTAAGCTGAGAAGCTTCTGCACCTCAAAGGAAATAGTGCCCAGGATACAAGAGCCACCCACTGAGTGGGAGAAACTATTCACCCAATACCCATCAGATAAGGGGCTAATCTCCAAAATATACAAGGCACTGACAGAACTTTACAAGAAAAAAACATCTAACCCCATCAAAAAATGGGGAGAAGAAATGAACAGACACTTTGACAAAGAAGAAATACGCATGGCCAAAAGACACATGAAAAAATGTTCCACATCACTAATCATCAGGGAGATGCAAATCAAAACAACGATGAGATACCACCTCACACTCCAGAGAATGGCACACATCACAAAGAATGAGAATAAACAGTGTTGGCGGGGATGTGGAGAGAAAGGAACTCTTATCCACTGCTGGTGGGAATGCTGTCTAGTTCAACCTTTATGGAAAGCGATATGGAGATTCCTCCAAAAACTGGAAATCGAGCTCCCATACGATCCAGCTATACCACTCCTAGGAATATACCCTAGGAACACAAAAATACAATACAAAAACCCCTTCCTTACACCTATATTCATTGCAGCTCTATTTACCATAGCAAGACTCTGGAAACAACCAAGATGCCCTTCAACAGACGAATGGCTAAAGAAACTGTGGTACATATACACAATGGAATATTATGCAGCTGTCAGGAGAGATGAAGTCATGAAATTTTCCTATACATGGATGTACATGGAATCTATTATGCTGAGTGAAATAAGTCAGAGAGAGAGAGAAAAACGCAGAATGGTCTCACTCATCTATGGGTTTTAAGAAAAATGAAAGACACCCTTGTAATAATAATTTTCAGACACAAAAGAGAAAAGAGCTGGAAGTTCCAGCTCACCTCAGGAAGCCCACCACAAAGAGTGATGAGTTTAGTTAGAGAAATAACTACATTTTGAACTGTCCTAATATTGAGAATGTATGAGGGAAATGTAGAGCCTGTTTAGGGTACAGGCGGGGGTTGGGGGGGGAGGAGGGAGATTTGGGACTTGGGTGATGGGAATGTTGCACTGGTGATGGGTGGTGTTCCTTTTATGACTGAAACCAAACACAATCATGTATGTAATCAATGTGTTTAAATAAAAAAAAAATTAAAAAAAATTCTGTCAGTACCTTGCATATTTTAGATATTAGTCCCTTATCTGATGGTATTGGGTGAATAATTTCTCCTATTCTGTGGGTGGCCTTTGTATTTTATTCATTATTTCCTTTGAGGTGTAGAAGCTACTCAGTTTAATGTAGTCCCATTTGTTTATCTCTGCTTCCATTTGTTTGAACAGTGGTGTTTCCTTCTTGAAGATACCTGTAGTCTCAATGTCATGGAGTTTTTACATGTTCTTCTATATATCATATGGTTTCGAGTCTGATATCTTTACCCCATTTGAATTTGACCTTTGTGCATGGTATTAGATGGAGGTCTGAGTTTGTTTTTTTTACATGTGGTTGACAAGTTGTCTCAACACCACTTGTTGTAAAGGCTTTTCTTGCTCCATTTTGTGTTTCTTGTCCCTTTATCAAAGATTAATTGATTGTATGTCTGGGGAACATTCTCTAAATACTCAAGTCTATTCCATTGATCTGTGTGTCTATCTTTATTCAAATACCATGCTGTTTTAATGACTATTGCTTTGTAGTACAATTTAAAGTTGAGGAAAGTGATGCCTCCCATACTCATTTTCCTAAGGGTTACTTTAGCTGTTCTTAGGCGCGTTTTGTTCCAAATGAATTTTAGGAGTGTCTGATCTACTTTTTTAAAAATATATCCTTAGAGGAATTGCATTAAATCTGTACAATTTGGGTATGGCCATTTTAATTATGTTAAACTTCCCAATCCATGAACAGGGTATGTGCCTCCACTTCCTTGTATTCTCTTTTATTTCCTTTTGTTGTTGTTTTTTAAATTTTATTGAGACCAATTTGAATTACACATTTTTCATTTAGGGCAATTCCCACCACCAGTGCTGACTTTCTTCTGACCCTGTTCCCAGAATGCATCCCATAGCCATCCTTAGCTCCCTGGACTGCTAGTATAACAGGTCCCTTTTGTGTATAACTTGTTGTAGTTTGGGTTTCTTGATTCTATTGTTGTTGATTTTGGTTTGACTACTTAGGACTGACCATTTTTTTTATTTCCACTCAATATTTGTGAAACTGCTTGCCCCTGATATCATCCACATTTTTCTTTTAATTTATGAGGCAGAACAATATGATTTATGTTCTATGGTTCTTTTAAAAAAAGAAAAAAAAAGAAAGTGGGGAGGAGACTCTGTCTAGAAGCTATAAATATAAATTTAAAAGAAGAAGAAAAGAAAAAGAAAACAAAAAGGAAGAGAGTCTGAGATGGCAAGGTTTTTTGTTTGTTTTTGCATAGGCTCAGTAAGTATTTGGGAAATTAGAAAGGAAATTCCCTTAGCCTAAGAAAAAGGGCTTCTCCACCCTTAAAGAATACTGCCATGTGGTCAACCCCTAGGTCTTTTTATGGTGCCAGGACACTTTCTGATCAGTTGTAGTTGTCAAAGTCAGTCTTCTGTAATTATAGAACTTGATTTTCGCAAAGGATCTAGTATGAAGTCTAGGATAGAGTCTTTCTTTATGGTTCTAGCAGTTCTGTTCCATCATGGTTGTTGCAGTCAGTCTTCTATAATTAGTAATCTTGGTTTTAGCACAGATCAAAGGATGAAGTGTATTCTGATTTCATCTCACCATTAGGTGATGAGGTAGGACACCCTGCCCTTTGATCATGTTGTTTCTGTTTTCTCATTGTCAGGATGTCATATGCACCTAGCCTGGCACAAGTTGATGCCAGAGCAGTATCCCCTGGGGGAATTTTGATTCCTGGTGCTATCGCAGGGAATGATGTCAGTTCTAAGGTTAGGAACCAGGGTTAGGGCTCTTTTATTTCTTGAAGCAGTGTTTATTTTTTGTTTTGTTTTTTGTTTGTTTGTTTTTGTATAGGTCCTTCACCTCTTTTATTTCTTTATTTAAACATCTTGATTACAAATATGATTGTGATTAGGTTTCAGTCATGTAAAGGACACCCCCCTTCACCAGTGCAACATTCCCACCACCAATGTCCCAAATCTCCCTCTATCCCACCCCACCCCCACCTGTACTCTAGACAGGCTTTCCAGTTCCCTTATTCATTCACATGATTATGGTAGTTCTCAGTGTAGTTATTTCTATAACTGCACTCACCATAGTCTCACTCATCTATGGGTTTTAAGAAAAATAAAAGTCATTTTTGCAACAATCTTCAGAGACAATGAGAGGAGGGCTGGAACTCCCAGCTCACTTCATGAAGCTCACCACAAAGAGTGGTGAGTACAGGTCCTTCACCTCTTTAGTCCACTCCAAGGTACTTGCATTTTTGTGGCACTAATGTGAATGGGATTGTTTTTGTAATGACCATTTCTTCTCTATCATTATTTGTGTATAAGAAGGCCTTTGATTTTTGCTTGATAATTTTATAGGCTGCCACTTTACTACATGACTCTATTGCTTCTAGAAGTTTTTTGGTAGAGCCATTAGAGTTTTCTAAATATAGTATGTTATCTGCAAACAGTGAGAGCTTGACTTCTTTTTTCCCATCTGGATTCCCTTGATATTTTTCTTGTCTAAAGCTATGGCAAGTACTTCCAGTACTATGTTAAATAGGAGTGGTGAAGGGGGGTCAGCCTGGTCTTGTACCAGACTGTAGAGGAAAGGCTTTTAGTTTATTTCCATTGAGTATAGTATTTGCTATGGGCTTGTGGTAAATGCCCTTGACTATAATGAGAAAAGTTCCTTTTATTCCCATATTGTTGAGAGTTTTATTTTATCATGAATGAGTTTTGGACCTTATCAAATGCTTCTCTGCATCTATTGATATGATTATATGGTTTTTATTTTTTTGTTGTTGATATGGTATATCCTGTTGATTGATTTGCATATATTAAACCATCCTTGCATTACTGGAAGAAAACCTACTTGGCCATGGTGTATGGACTTCTTGATGAAACATTGGATTCTATTTGCTAGGATTTTGTTGAAGATCTGTGTTGATTTGGGAATATTGGTCTATAGTTTTCTTTTTTTGAAGCATCTGTTTATTTTTCATATCAGGGTGATGTTAGCTTCATAAAAATATTTGGGAGTGCTTCTGTTTCTTCAATTTCCTGGGAGATCCTGAAAAGAATTGGTAGTAGGTCCTCTTGAAATGTTTGAAAGAATTCATTAGTGAATCCACCTGAACCTGGGCTTTTGTTTATGGGAAGCCTTTTAATTACCATTTTAATTTCTCAATAGTGATGTGTCTGTTTAGATATGATAGATCATCCTGGTTCAACCATGGAAGATAATAAGAGTCCAAGAATTTATTCATTTCTTCTAGGTTCTCTTGTTTGTGGCATAGTTTCTCAAAGTAGTCTCTGATTATCTTTGAATCTCTGTAGTGTCTATAGTGATCTCCCTCTTTTTATTTCTAACTCAGCTTATTAAGTTTCTTTCTCACTTTTTTGTGAATTTTGCTAGTGGTTTATTGATCTTGTTTATTTTTTTGAAGAATCATCTTTTGCTTTCATTAAATTTTTAGATTGTTCTTTGGATTTTAAATTCATTAATTTCTGCTCTAAGCTTTGTTAATTCTTTCTGCTGACCTAATATTTGGTTAACTTTATTGATCCCTTTCTAATTTTATAAGCTGTTATTTATGTAGGCCTTTCTTTTTTTTTACTGATGTGTGCTTGCAAAGCTATAAATTTTCCTCTTAGTACCACTTTTGCTGTGCCCCACAACTTCTGATAATTTGTGTCTTTGCTATAATTTGTTTTCAGGAATATTTTGATTTTCTGTTTAATTTTATCTCTGACCTATTCATTCAATAGTGAGCTATTTAATTTTCAGGTGTTAAAGTTTATTCTCTGTGTCTGATTGTAGTTCACTTTTTTTTGGGGGGGGGGGCCACACCCGGCAATGCTCAGGGGTTACTCCTGGCTGTCTGCTCAGAAATAGCTCCTGGCAGGCACGGGGGACCATATGGGACACCGGGATTCGAACCAACCACCTTTGGTCCTGGACCGGCTGCTTGCAAGGCAAACGCCGCTGTGCTATCTCTCCGGGCCCTGTAGTTCACTTCTAATTTTAGTGCATTATGATCTGAGAAAGTAGTGTGTACAATTTTTCTTTTTTTTTTTTTTGGTTTTGGGGCCACACCCGTTTGACGCTCAGGGGTTACTCCTGGCTATGCGCTCAGAAATTGCCCCTGGCTTTTTCTTCTTCTTCTTTTTTTTTTTTTTTTTTGGGCGTGTACAATTTTTAAACTCTTGATTTTATGAAGTATGTTTTATGGGCCAGCATGTGTTCTATAATGATCCATGTGCATTGGAGAAGACTGTGTATGTAATTTTCTGGGGATGGAGATTATATATATTGCCACTTTCCTTTATTTTTCCTTTTAGAGATAGTATCTTCTTATTAGGTTTCATCCTGGTTGACATATCAAGGGTTGATAGGGTGGTGTTGAAGTCTCCCTCTATTATTGTATTACTTTTAATGTCTTTTTTCATATTTGCCAACAATTGTTTTAAATTTTTTGCTGGTCCCTCATTGGTGCATATATCTTTAGGAGTGGGATTTTCTTCTATTGTACATATTACTTGATTATTATGAAATGTTCATCTTTGTCCCTTATAACTTTTTTAAGTCTAAAGTTTGTTTCATCTGATATTAATATGGCCACTCCAACTTTTTAAGGGAGTTGTTTGTTTGGATGATTGTCTTCCAACATTTGATTCTAAGTCTATGTTTATTCTGACTATTCAGATGCTGCTTGTAGGCAACAAAATGTTGGGATTTAGCTTTTTGGTCCATTTTGCCACTTTGTGTCTCTTAACTGGTGCATTTAGTTCATTGATGTTCGGAGAGATAATTGTCAAAGAATATAGTGTCATCTTTGTGTAGAAGTTTGGTGTGTCTGTTGCTCTATCTTTTCACAAAGTAGACATTTCAGTTTGTCTTTTAAGGCTGGTTTTGAGTCTGTATATTTTCTGAGCTATAGTTTATAAATGAAGCTATGTATGCTTCCTTCAAAACCTAAATATGAGTCTGTCTGGGTAAAGTAATCTAGGCAAAGCATTCATTTCATTGAGTTTTGCCACTATATCCCATCACTGCCTTCAGGCCTAGAGAATTTCTTGTGACAGATATGCTATAAATCTTAAGGATTCTCCTTTGAATGTACTTTTCCTTTTTTAATCTTGCTGCTTCAGTATTCTATTACTATCTGTGGGATTCCTCATTGTGACTAGGATGTTTCTTGGGGTGTTTTTCTTTGGATCTCTTTTAGCTAGTACTATTTGGGTAAGCATGATTTGGTTGTATGCACAGTTTGGCTCTGGCAGCTTCTTTGAAATGATGCCCTTGACTACTGATTCTTCATGGGGATTTTCTTCTTGGGTCTCTGGGACTTCAATGATTCTTTTGTTTGTTTGTTTGTGTTTTAGATCACACCAGTGACACTCAGGGGTTACTCCTGGATATGTGCTCAGAAATTGCTCCTGGCTTGGGGGAGAAACTTAGGGAAGACATATGGGACACTGGGGGATTGAACTGCAGTCTGTCGTAGGCTAGCGCTGGCAAGAAAGATGCCTTACCGCTTCGTGCCACCACTCTGGCTCCTCCAATGATTCTTTTTTTTTTTTTTTTAGGTGTTATATTTATTTAGAAGAAGGAAGGAAAAAAAAGAAGAAAAAGATAACAAACAAACAACACAAAAACAAAAACCAATGAGGGAGTAACAACAAAAGTACAAAAGGAATAAAAAAAGAATAAACCAAAACCGTAAACCATCAGCTATGGCAAAAAAAAAAAAAAAAAAAGAAACAAAAACAAAAAAACAGCAACAACAACAAAAACTAAAAAAACTAAAAAACAAACAAAAAACAGACCAGCAGCACAACCCTTTTTTAAGAAGTTGTTGGTCTGTTTTTTGTTTGTTTACCATGCATAGGCATGGTAAATATTTGGGGAAATTAGAATGGGAATTTCCTTGGCCTAAGAGATGCAGGGTTTCTCTACCCTTGAAGCATACTGCCATGGGAACACCTACAGGCTCCATACTCACTCATTTACAAGACTCCAAGGTCTTTTAATCCTGCCGGGAAACTTTCCACTCAGATGTGAGTGATGGCATCCCGCCTCTGTAGCTGGAGCTCTTGTTATTTGTGTAGGACATAGGGTGAAGGCTAGGGGAGATTTTTTTCTTTATAGTTCTAGGGGTTCTGTTCCATCACTGTTGTGATCAGTCTTCTGTAATTAGTGGTCTTGGATTTTGTTCAGATCCTAGGACAGAGCCTAGGGTATAGTCTTTCAGCATTGTTTCAGAATTTCTGCTCGGTCACAGTTGTCAAAGTCTCATCTCTGGAATTAGGGATCTTGTTTTTTGTACAAATCCTAGGCCAAGGCCTAGGCTAGGAACTTCCTCATTAGTCCCTTGATAGGTTCTGTTCAGACCATGTTTGTTGAAGTCAGTCTTCTGTAAATAGTAACTTTGGTTTTTGTTTAGGGCAAAGGATGACATGCTTCCCAATTGTATCACACCATTAGGTAGTGATATAGGGCAGCCTTCTCTTAGCTCAAGTTGTTGCCGTTTCCTCATGTCAGGATATCATGCTATAACTGGTACACGTTGATGCCGAGCAGTATTTGGAGTTTCCCCAGGAGGAGTTTGGTTCCTGGTGCTGTTGCTAGGACCTGTGTTCCACTTCTGGGATCTGGGGTTCTGGATTGGATGGTCGCTGTCCAAACGCATGGAGTCTAAGTTGGGTCCACATGATGCAAGCTCAGGGTGGGAGGTGACCCTGCATTATAAAAAGTATGGGTTCTTATCCCCAATAGATAAAAGCTTGTTTCTGTGCATAATATTTCCCTTTACTTAGAGTGCCTATGCAAAAGGGTATGGTGACATATTATATTGCTGGTAGATTTGGAGGCAAGAATGATTGTCTGCACTATCTCTGTGCCCTGGTTTTGACCCCAGCTGTTATCCCTGAAAAGTCTTTTCTTGTAGGTTTTCATACCAAGCAGAACCAAAACAGGTGAGGTTAGAGAGACCCTCCAATGATTCTTACATTTTTTAGATGTATATTTTCATCTGTTCACATTCTTTGAAAATTTTTTCATTGCCTGATTATTTGTTTTAATGGTCTTTTTCAAGCTCTTCTGTTGTATGGAGTTGCATCTCCTCTTCCAGCTGACTAATTTGGTCCTCAACTGCTTTAAATGTGTTGGAGAGGCTTTCCAGTAAGGTTTTCATTTCACCTACCAAATTTTTCAGTCCCGTTATTTCAGTTCAGAGTTTTCTCATTTCTATCTTCATATTCTCTTGATTCTTATTATGGTTTGTTCAGCTTGTTCCATTCTTTCTTTTAGTTCTGTGAGGATCCTACATATTCTCCTCTAAACTTCTTATCTGAGAGGCCAAATGAGTGGTTGGCATTTTTTGTGTTATCAGAGCTGCCATCTTCATTCTTTATGCATAATGAAGGCCTGCATTGTTTCACTATTGTCATGATTGTAATGTGATGTTTTCTATGTGTTGTGTTGGGATTCATTAACTAGGAGATCTGCACAGCTGCAGAGCAGCTGGGCATCCCTGACTCTTCCCACATGGGCAGGTTCAGTTTACCTCCATTGACTTGGCTTCCACGGGCTCTTCTCAGTGGGGTTGGCCCCAGCACTGGCAGCTGTGGGTCTGGATGGCAGCTGCATTGAAAAGTGAGAATGTTGCACTGGTAAAGGGGGGTGTTCTGCTTATGACTGAAACCCAACTACAATCATGCTTGCAATTATGGTGCTTAAATAAAGATTTTATAATAATACAAAAATAAAGAAAAGTAGAAGCAGGGATCAGCTTCCTTTCTCATCTTGATTTGCATCATTGTCAACTTGAACACTGATCTTGCAAGTTGTCACCTTTGGCAGAAGTTAGTCGAGGGTTCTAGAAATTCTTCGGTGTTATTGACTATAATTACACATGAATACAATGGTCTCTGATGTTAAAGTGTAATTTAAAAAAGAGAATAAAAAAGGAATGATAGTAGAGGATTTAAGGCTCATGCCTTGCACACTGCAGACCCTGGTTTGATCATTGCTATTGCATACAGTCATTTGAGCCTCACTAAGAATGATCCCTCATTAAGAGTGATCCCTGAGCACAGAGCCAGGAGCAAACCCTGCACATGCTAGGTATGGCCAAACACCTCCCCCTGTTTATATAAATAAACTGTTCATATGTGTATACTTTTTTTTTTTGGTTTTGGGCCACAGCTGTTCTTAGGGCTTCTACTTCTGGCTCTGGTATCACTTTTGGAAGAAACAAAGGACCATATGGGGTATGGGAGTTTAATCCTGCTAGGCAAGGAAATAGTGCCTATTGTACTATCTCTCCAGCCCTATAAAGTTAAATATTTTCCTGAGAAATTTCTAGATCTGGTAGTGCAATGCAATAGCTCTTTGACATTTACTCAATGTATTCCCTGATAGTGGGCCTCATTACTCTCTCTCTCTCTCTCTCTCTGATGGTATAAATTATTTTTATTAGAAAAACATTCATTTCACAGAGGTTTTAAAATGCATTTGCAGGTTTGATTTATTAATCTCTATGGTGTGTTTTGGTATCTGTGATTATGTCTCCAAAATGTCTCTATTTTCAATTCTATATTTTGTATTTGTGATTTCACACTTTTTCCTCTTTATTAATATGTATAACTTTTCTTTTTAAATAAATTTAAAGTTCCCCACACACCCCAAGTATTTGGATATATTTTTTCTTTATAATTGATTAATTTATATATTATCCTTACTAATTCCTTCCTTCTACTTTTCTCATACTTAGTATTTTGCTCTTTGCAGAATTTTAAATTGAATTATTTTCATTTGTTCTTGTTTGGCAAAAGAACTTAAAAGTCTAAATTTTTTCTGGGCACCTTTTTGCTGTACCCATAAGTTATCATTGACTATATTTTTATTGTTGGCATTTTCTAGATATTAATTTTAGTATTTTTGCACTAACTAGAGGTGTTCATAAGTGAATCTCAATCATATACTTTTGGGTCACACCTGACTGTGCTTGGCTTTGTGCTCAGGGATCACTCCTTCAGTGTTCAGAAGACCATACATAGTGCTGAGGCCCAACGTGCTGCATACAAGGTATGTGCTAGCCTTATGCTCTCTCTTTCTCTCTCTCCTGATTGCCTTCTTTTTTTGGCATTTCCATTTACCT
Organism: Suncus etruscus; assembly: GCF_024139225.1. NCBI lineage: Eukaryota > Metazoa > Chordata > Mammalia > Eulipotyphla > Soricidae > Suncus > Suncus etruscus. The sequence continues at coordinate 47,485,896 of NC_064862.1, read as the reverse complement.
CAACAAAAGCAGTTCAATTTTTTCACTGCTGAAATCATTGAACAGAATTTTAATGATGATATTTCTTTGTACCCCTTTCATTGACAGACTCTGATTTTCACCTGTAGGATCAATGAAAAAAAAAATGGCAACTTGTATGGGGCTTAGTTTGCACTTGCCTGATGATTTAATGGAGCTGAACAACTTTGCATAGATGGACTTTGATCAGCTTGGGGTGATTGTGTTCCTGGAAGTAAATATTTCTTGCACTTAGTAGCATCAGACACGTGAACCCAGATGTTGCTATTTGCACGAAAGGAGTCTCCTATTTGCACAGAAGGAAAAAAAAAAAACACCACACATGCTTGGTACATCAGATTCTATCAGCTTGAGGTGAGCCCAGACCCCTTGGTGCTGTTTATTCTAGCAGAGCCCAAAACAGCAGAGAGTAAAGGGATGTAAGCTGGAGAGTAAAAACATTGTTCTGTAAACCTCTAAATGGTTATTTTACTTTTTGATCAAAAATGAGAGTATCTCACAAAACAAATAATAGATGAATTTATCCCATTCTGTTTAATAATATGATAGGGCACTTTCAGTCTCAGTTCTGCCATATTATTTTATATTATGGACCTGGATTTAATGTTGCCTTTAAAAGTCTGTTATCTCTTGGCCTGTATTTCTGTGGTTTGCTTTGTGTATTAGTTTTTCCCTTGAATAATTTGGATGGCTTATGGGGGTATTTTTAGTTCCTCTAGTGTGTATGCCTTGTAAGCATATCTAATATTTTTTATGTCTCCATTCTGTATTATAAAGCTTTAGAGATTTTTTTTCCCACCATAAAAAAGCAGGAAGTCCATTTTCTTTTTCAACCCAGTTCTCGTCCATGTCTTAGTTGGGTATGTTTACAATGAGCTCGTTGACATTTCAAATAATGTTCTTTGACATCCATTGCTTCATTTCTATACTAGCTCCATTTTCTAAGTGTAGCCATGGCCCTGAGTATCTATCTGTATTTCAGGAACTTGAGCGACATTTTCAAACTAAGATGTCCCCTCTGCTTTATTTCCTGTCTCATCTCTCTGCATCCTCTCTGCCTCTCAGGGCCTGACCTCACCCTTCCTCATTTTCTTTCTTGCACTAGATTTTCTGTAGTTAATTTTCTGCAGAAAAGGCCTGTTTTCCTCCTAAAAGCTTCTGGCTTTTCCTGGGCTAGGTGAGGGGTCTCGACATGGGCTCTGTCACTCAGGTAAAGAACTGAGTCATGCCTCCCCTAAGCTGACTTCTTTCTCACTGAGGACACAGGCACTTTGGCATGTGTGTCAGTGAGGCTGTCTGCATGTTCTGCTGCTTCTCGGCATCCTCTCTGCCCAGGGCCTGCCCCTGCCTTCTCATCCCTCCTGGACACAAGCATTTTGTTCAGTTCTTCTACCTCCAATTTGCTGCTCAGCTCTGAGTTGTTTGTTGTTTATGGCATTGGTGGGTTTTCCCCATCTTGCTTTTGTGCTCATTGTGAGTATGTGTGTATTGGTCAGTTTGTGTGCCCTCTCCCTTGGCTGACTTTCCTCTGTGTCAATAGAGGACTATAGGGATTTAGAGGGTGTTTTCCCCACCAGCATATCTTTCTTCAAGTGCTGGTTATAGACCCAGCTTTAAGAAACTAGCTCATTGTCTGAGAATAGAAATTGGGGGCCAAGAATCCTGGAGGCAGTAGTGACCCTGTGAATTCTGCATGCTTGAGGGGAGGCGCTGAGGTTACTTTATAAAGGAAGTCCAAGTGACTGATAGGTTGTTGATGCTCTAAAAAACCTGCAGGGATATATGGAGATGTTTAATTTTCTTTCTTAGAGAATGATATTAGGAGAAGGAAAGGAAGTAAGGTTTTTCTCATGACGGAGGCATCCTGGATCTCATTTATACAGTCTTTGAATGTTGTCAGCACCTTGTCCTTGCCTTAAAGCTGCTTCTGTCTGCTTTAGCCAGAAGGTTGCAGAGAATTCTCACACATTAGCTGCTCCCTGCTGGGTATAGGCATGCAGGAAGCACTGGGAAGAGAAATGCTCCACTCAGCCTTGGACATAGGCAAAAAGGGCAGGTGGGAACCCTGTCAGAGTCAGGATGTGAGAGCAGGAGGGAAGAAGAGCAGGGAGGGACGAGTCCCACCTTCTCAGTGCATTGCTCCTCCTCCTGGCTCTGTGGGTGCAGTGGATGGGCTTGGGCACATCTGTGCTTTCTTGTTCTTGAACACAGCATCTGCATCGGTCTCCCCACCTTGGTTTTCTGTGGTTGCAGCCACCGAAAGGGCCCTGGGAGCAGCAGGGCGGGATTCGCAGCAGAGCCTTCTTCAAATGTCATTGGGCTGAGCTTCCCCACTTATGGGGAGATTGACAGCCACCAGCTCGCCTCTTCCCCTCAGTAGACAGAGCTGCAGAGGCTGGCATTGAAAAGGTGCCTGGGGGAAGGAGGCAGAAGTAAAAGGCCCCATTTACCAGAGACTCACAGGTCTGGGCTCTGACAAGAAGCAATTATTCGTGACAAGACTTCTGTAGAAAGGGGCAGTGGGGCTCAGAGGCCCTGTGGAGTCTCCTCCTGGGCTCCCCAGGAGAAGGGGGGTGGGTTTCTATGGCATCTCTGCAGGCTGCCTCTCTGGGCTGCCAGCTCACTCTGGGAAAACGGCTGGAGAGAGAGAGAGAGGGAGAGAGAGAGAGACAGAGACAGAGACAGAGACAGAGAGACAGAGAGACAGAGAGACAGAGAGAGAGGAGAGACAGAGAGAGAGAGAGAGACAGAGAGACAGAGAGAGTTAGAGCCAGTGAGTGAGCGATAAAGCGAGAGAGAGGGTGGGAGGAAGAGAGAGAGATCTCAGGATGGAGACAAGGATCTGGGCACTTACCTGCTGCAAGCTCACTCATTGCCTCATTCTGAGCAGCCGGTTTGCATTTCTCTGGTCTTCTATTTCTTGGTAAAATCAGGAAATCTGATTTCATTCTGGGAAGAGCAGACACTCTCTTCCCCCACCCCTCACCAGCCCTTTATTCCCAGCACCTGCCATGAGAGCAGGGTCAGAACAGGATTTCAATTAGTGCTGTGAGTGGGAAGAATGGAACCAATTCTCCAGCTATGGCAGGGGCAGCTTTAAGCACAAAGGAAGCTCACATTCTGGTGCTGGTACATCAACCTAGAGACCATGGGCAGGATGAGGTGTAGAGAAGACTAGAGTCTGGATGGGAAAAGGAGCCGAGGAAGGTCAAATGACGCACAGGGGAGATGGGCGTGGCCAGAAGCTACAACCCAGGGTCTCTTTATATCCTGCGAGTGTTTCCCCGCCCTCTTTGCTATAGAGACATGCTTTTTTTTTTTAATCTGGGGTTCTTTGTGGATGCTGATGATAGGCACAGGGCAAGAATCGGTACTTGACTTCTCCCAACGTGGACATTAGGATCAGGATAGGTGAAGTGCTTTATTGAAGGGCTAGGAAGTGTTAATTTAAATTCAAGATTTTTGTTTGTTTGTTTGTTTTGTTTTGGGGCCATACCAGCAATGCTCAGGGCTTATTCCTGCTCTGTGCTCAGAAATTACTCCTGGCAGGCTCAGGGGACCATATTGGATGCTGGGGATTGAACCTGGGTTAGCTACAATACTATGTAAATACCCTCCCTGCTGTGCTATCATTTGGACCTCAGGTGAACTCAGGCTGTGAGAAGATGCAACACTAGCCATTGGGGAAATGCTAAAGAAAACCTCAGTGAAGTAGATTCAGCAGAGTGAATGCAATCCAAAGGGCAGGAGAAAGAGAGCATAGCAGGTGAAGCACTTGCCTTGCACGCAGCCAACCTAAGTTCAACTCTGAGATCAGAATGAGTAGTGAATAAGGAGGAACTGGAGCTAAGAACCACTGCTAGAAGGCAAATGAAATAGTGCCCTAGCTTCTTATCAGCTGAGACCTGCCTTCCACACAAACAGAAACCCTACTCCAAAGGGTTCATCTCCCCCCAAAATGCTGTGTTTGCACAAAGTTCTGCTCACTTTGCTCATCAAGCCACTTTCTTTGCAGAGCTAAAAACAGAGCAAGTTTCTGCCTCTTGCTCCTGAAAGGCCCCCCACAGAGCCTAGCTGGGCCCTATTGAGTCCCCCAAGCAGCCCCCCAGGTGAAGTCTCCCAGAAAGTCAGCCAGAAGATTGGGGTGGGGAGCTGATGACTCTGGTTTCTCCGGTTCTAGCCCTGGGGAGCTGCAGGCATCCATCCTGTTTTCTCTCCAGCTTAAGCTAACGTGCTGTGAGAGACACTGCAGTTCTCAATCTTTATGCTGAGCAGGATTCTGTGTCTGCAGAAAATACTCTGGAGTCCACAAGAAGGACAAACACAGAGATAGAAGTGACAGGGGCTGACCCATAGCTGGAGTGGCAGATGGGGCCTCTAGGATAGGCTGGTCTGATGGTTGAAGGCACAGAACCCATAGTGGACTGTGTGGAGAGTGCAATGCCTCTTCTGTAGAGCTGATTCATGTCCTTGAGTTTGCCTCAAGGGCAAAGGTGTTCTTACTTGGACCCTAGGTCTGGTACTGACCCCTGCAGCTCTTCCAGATCTTCACGAGGCCTTTGCTTCTGTGTCTCTTCCTGATGGAAGGAACATCCTCTAATTGCCATTCCAGTCTCAGCTTCTGAGAGGCCTTTCTTGATCGGTGCAGTAGAAGTAATCGTTCCTTCTTCTGTGCTCAGAGAATACTTGGCTTGTTCTGTTTCTTTCTGCGTTTATTTGCATGACCAGCTTCCTCCCAAGCTGGGATTGGTACAGAAGCACAACCCTTGTCTTCATCAGCTCCCACCCCGGGTCCTTGAGCATCACACAGATGGGGGGGGGGGAATGCTTGTGGAGGCAATGAGTGTCCTTGGTGTGTCCTTGGACATCTCCCTGAAATCTGCTCTTCTGGGCTGACAGGTTCTGTTTGTACAAAGGCAGCCGAACTCTGGCATTTGGTGCAGAATCCTGGGGCTCAGCCCCTCCCCAGACTGGGCAGATGGGAAGGCCGGAACCAGCCCACTAAGCCTGTGATATTTCCCAGGCTGACAGGTCCTGGCCACAGCAGCTTGGAGACAGGGACACATGAGGGAAACTGGGTCATTCTGAGGCTGATTCAAGGCACCAGGGAGAGCTCCGGGGTTTAGTGGTGGCAGTGATGGAGACTGATCCTGTCATTTGCTTGGATCCAAATGAAAAGGATGAGTGACGACACCAATATACTAATTTTCTAGGCATCATAGGCCAAGGAAAGCCAGCGGAAATTAAAAACAAAAACTGAGCATGCGAGTATGCGACTGTGTGTGTGTGTGTGTGTGTGTGTGTGTGTATGTATGTATATGTGTGTTTGTGAGTGCCTATGTGGAGCATAAATACACACATCATCTATAGAACATCACAGGAAAATATAGACAGTTTTCAAGTGCAAATATCTATCTACATACATAATACAGGCACAATTATGCATTAGAACTTCGAGGCTTTAGCTGGGGCCCAGAAGCCAATAGGGACACTTCCTTCCTTGTTCAGTTTTCTTTGCCCACATCCCTGCCTCTATGGCAGACACTTCTTTTTCTTTTCTTCTTCTTCTTCTTCTTCTTCTTCTTCTTCTTCTTCTTCTTCTTCTTCTTCTTCTTCTTCTTCTTCTTCTTCTTCTCTTCTATTTCTTTCTTCTTTCTCTCCACCTTTCTCTCTTCCTTCCTTCCTTCCTTCCTTCCTTCCTTTCTTCTTCATCATCATCATCTTCTCCTCTTCCTCTTCTTCTCTCTCCTCCTCCTCCTCTTCCACCTCCTCCTCCTCCATGGTTTGCAGTATTGTTACTGAAGGGGTACCATTCCATTCCATCACTTTACTTCCTTTTAGCACACAGTTCTTGTCCAGAGTGATCATTCCAACTCTCACTGTCACAGTGGCCCCTTCTCTGCCCTAACTGTACTTACTCCCCTGCTCTTTACAGAAAATTTTCAACCATGGACCAGTCCTCCAGCTTCTTGTCTCTATTATCTTTGGATATTATCACCATACTATCTTCCTTTTTAATATCCTACAAACAAATACTATATATGTCTGTTCCTCTATGTCAGTTCCTCTCCCTCTGACTAATTTCACTCAGCATAATATTCTTCATATCTATCCATGAATAAGCATATTCCATGATTTTAATTTTCCTAACAGCTGCATAGTATTCCACTTTGTAGATGTATCACAGTTTCTTTTATCTACTCATCTGTTCTCTGGCACTTGGGTGGTTCCCAGTTTCAGGCTATTGTGAATAGTGCTATGGTTAACATAGGAGCACAGTGGACTTTCTAATTTGTGTTTTGGGGTTGTTAGTGTATGTGGGCCCAGAGACTTCTTGTCAGTGCCCCCTGACAAGGCTGCTCCATGAGGGAGAGAGACAGCAGCCAGAAGGTGTTTAGCTTTATGTTCCCTTGGTGGTTTGGCCATGTCTGGAAGAGTCTTTGCTGGCCAGCCCAGAGTCCCACTTTCCCTCAGGATCATGCAGTATCTTGGGACACTGTGGAAGTTATGGCAGATTCTAGGAGATTTCCCTACCCACACTCAAGAGAATTATGGCCAAGTGGCACCCCAGTTTGAAGACCACCTCTGGTGCCATCCTTAAAAGAGCCATAGTGGACTGTCCCCCAGTTGACCCAGACAGGGCTGCCAAGGGAACATGTCTTTCCTATTATCTGTGACCAAAGCTGATACATTGCTTTGAACTCTGAATTCATGAGTGAGTACTCCCCTATTGCATTGATCCTAGATCAGCTTCAGTGTCAGTGATCATGATACATGTACATTTCTAGCCCACATATAGGGAGGGCCCAGAGATTGGCTGCAGCCCTTATCTCTGACAGAACTTTCCCCCTCCTTCTTTCCCTCTGCTGTGGGACACACATCTCTGCTTCTCAACTTCCCCTTAGCACCTTGTTATAGTTTTAAGGGGCTCCTGACGACATCCTGCTTGCAGCATTATGAGTGCCCATCTGCATAGATCTCAGTGCAGTGGGTCATGTCCAAGGGCCAGCCTTTTTCATAATCTGTGCATTCTTAGTCATGTTGGGAACTGCTAACTGTCCAGAAACCATTCAAAACAAATGTTCTGTGTTCTCCATCTCTCTCTGTTTCTCTCTGTCTCTTTGTCTGACTGTCTGTCTGTCTCTCTCTCTCTCTTTCTCTCTCTCTCTCCCCCCTCTCTTTTGCTCACTCTTGCTTACTCTTAACTTCCAAGAGGTTTGCATGATGGCACTGGCCCAGAAAACCATGGTGGATGAGGATTTGATTAAGATAAATTGATTTAGAAGTGACATGAGGCTTCTCAGGAGAGACTTAAATATTTCATACATGTGTATGACATAGATTCAGTGGGGACCTGCAGGAAGAAGGGGGGGGATTGAAAAGTGTCTCCCTGAGTTAGCTCAGCACAATTTAGGAAAGTGAAAGAGAAAGCTTAGCTTTACCTCTCTGCCTCAGTTTCCTGAGTTGTAAGCAGGAACAAAGCATATGGATATTGACTGATATAGACATTTTTTGAGGTTCTGCCAAATCATCCTAGATTGACTCTCTTTATTTTAACTCATAGTCTGGGAACCAGCTATAAATTGAGAGAAGTAGTCTAGGCAAGGTGATGAATCTACCTGGGATTCATTACCAAATCCTCCAAGATTCAAATTTTCTATGTGTCCAAATACCCTAGGAAAAGTGTTCTTCATCCTTCCCCTCTTCTTCACCTCCCTATGGACTTATATTTAACACACCTTTTTTTTCTCTCTTCCAGCTCTACTAATTTCTTGTTTGTTTGTTTTTTTTTTGTTTTGTTTTGTTTTGGGGATGAACCTAGCAGTGCTTAGGAGTTACTCCTAGCTCTGAACTCAGGGATCATCACTCCTGGAAACACTCAAGAGACTATATGGGATTCTAAGGATCAAACTTTGGTTGGCTCCATGCAAGGCAAACACCTTCCTACTGTACTATTGCTCCTGTTCTAATTTTCTAAATATCTCAAAGGTTGGGAGATTTTTCCGGGGTCTGTATCTATTGTCCCCATTGCCAAGCCTCTACTTTTCCAAAGGCCAGAATCTTATGTACCCAGTTACTAATAGAGGACCAGTGAGCTGCATGTAGAGCTTGGAACCACAAGCTTCTTGTGACCATTTCCTGGCTTGGCTTTGCCTTGATAGAGCTCAGAGAATTTGATAGAAAGAGGAAGTGGAGAACATTGTTACTCCCAGAATAACAGAGAGGAACTGGAGAAGAAAGAAGAATTCTACTGGAAACCTAGTAGACGTTTCTCTGGGGCCAGTGAGAGGTTATGAGAATTCCCGTCAATGGAAGAGCCACCAAGACTTCTTGGCATAAAAAAAGATTTGAAGACAAGTGTTCTGGTCTTAGTTGGACATGTGTGTCTGATTTTCTAGGGTGATTCAGAGTTAAGAACAGGCTAAGGAAAGGAGGAGCTGGATTCTTATTGTCTTGCAGAAATTTAATCTCCAGGAACCAACCTCTTGAAGTGGGTCCAGACTCATACCTAAGCTTTGCTCCTTTGGGAGCCACACTGAAGGTGCCATTTGCATGTGTGGTAAGTGGAGAAAAATAACAGAGCTGAAGAGCCTCCTGGGACCACTTGTGGGAACTACCCGCCTCTCTGCACATTTCCTTGGGGACCCACGTCCTCAGATTATCCTGAGCAAAACTTCATCATCACTGACATGTATCAAAATCCGCCCTCCTGGGACCCGGACAACTCCTGACCACAACTGAGCTTAAGGAGCCCCTGAACGCTGTGATGAAGGTCAATGGGGCCCACAAGATGGTAGGTTGTTTCAGAGATGCAAGCACAGAGCAAGTCCTCTGAAAAGTACCTGTACATTGAGGGAAAGAACTCTAGCTTTTGTCTTTATGAGCCATGCCAAGGTCTTGGCATGTGCAGCCAGGTTGGCCTGGCACTGTAGAGACCCAACAGGAAACAGATGGCACTTCACCATAAGGACAGGGAGGAGGAAAGGATAAGGAAGCAAGAAAATGAGCCAACTGTGGCAATTTCAGGCCCTGGAAGCACTATAAGGATGTAATGGGAGGGGTGTAAGTGGGGCCACTTTTAGGAGGTAATCAGTGTACTCGTTAAGGGTTACATGGAGTGAGGAGACCCAATAGTACTCACAGAAAAGACAAAATATGGGGCCAGAGTGATAGTCCAGTAGGCAGGGCATTTGTCTTGCAGTGGTCAACCCAACTTAGATCTCTGGCACTCCATATGGTCCCCTGAGCACTGTCAGGAGTGATTCCTTGATTCCTGAGTGATTCCTGAATACAGATACAAAAGTTAACCCTGAGATTACTGGATATGGTCCAAAGAAAACAAGCAAAGGGGCCGGAGAGATAGCATGGCAGTAGGGTGTTTGCCTTTCAGGCAGAAGGTCTGTGGTTCAAATCCCGGCATCCCATATGGTCCCCCGTGCCTGCCAGGAGCGATTTCTGAGCATAGAGCCAGGAGTAATCCATGAGCACTGCCGGGTGTGACCCAAAAACAAAACAAAAAAAGAAAACAAGCAAAAAAGCCAAGCATGTGATGTTGTATTGCTCAAGGCCTTGGGGGACAAGGTTGTGATGATGGAGATGTAGTGGATGTGGGTAGATGTGGGTATATCAAAGTGGAGATGGGTAAATTTGGACCTGGCTTAACATCAAAAGTGACCCCACTTGCTGATGGATTATGTATGAAGAGGGAGGGGAGATAAATTCTCCCAAACTAAGTTTGAATTTCTCTCTTCCAGACTGTTTCCCACCAGTTACTTATAAAAGGTCCCAATGAAATAAAATCTAACATTTTATTTCAAGAATAAAAACCAGAGGGGAAAAATAATGCATGAACAGCACTATCATTGAGGGGTTACTTATCCTGAGTTTCAAATCTGACTTTGAGTCCCATAGCCATTTGGCAAACGTGGAAATCATGCATGAATACGGTAACCAACCAACCGAACAGAGACTGTCTTTATTTGCAGTGAATTAAGGACTCCTTCAGCACTGAATCTAGGTAGATTTCCCCAGGGGTCTTTGTCAAAAGCCTCTGTTTACAGCACAGGGTGAGGTCTGATCAGGCCCGTGGCTTCAGCCTTGGAAAATTGTACCTGACTTTCCAAGGAGATGAAGAACCAGAGTGTCAAAGGTGTTGGAAACTGAGGGCATGCTCCCAAACTGCAGGGGAGTGTGGAAAGCATGGCAGCCTCTAATGGCTCGTGGAAGATGGAATGTAGTTTTATGCCTGGAAACCGGAGGGGAAAAGCAAAACAGAATAAAAAGGGCTCAAATAGAGTCCAGACCAGGGAATGAAAGCCACAATCCTTCGGTGAATCTAAAGTTATTTGTTTTGCATGTTGTGCATGTGACATTTGTTATTCTGATAAAAAAAAATATACATCAGAAACAATATTGAAAAAGCAAAAGAAGAAAGAATTCCCTTTAGAGATAACTAGTATTGATGTTGGATGTGTATCTCGCTGGTCTTAGACACACACACGTTTGTGTGACCAATTTGTCACATTTTTCCTTTTCTTAGATGTGAGTTGCTCATGTTTAATGTTTCTCAAACAGTATGTTCCTTACAGCAGATTTAATGTTTCCTCTTTCTGAAATATGATTAACTCAGTGGGGTGACTAGAATCACAGCTATTAAAGAGGACATGTGGTATGAAGCAAGCAGAGTTAGGTTTGTTGTGTGTGTAAAACACTCTTTGCTCTCACAGGACACGATGGTAGAGTCCTGCCCCCTGCCTTGAAATAGGCACCCAGGGAGTGACTTTAACTAGCTCTATAATACTTCAGCTCAGGCCCGTTTCTGACTCAAGGACAGTTTCCCAGCCACAAATGAATGGGAGATTGTCACAGAACATCCACACCCACCCCCAGGAAATCTACAGCAGGTGAGCTCTAAATTAGATGTGTCTCTGTGGCCAGAGAGCATCTGACAGAGCACTGGGTCCAGTGTGGAAATGGTCCTTCCTATGGCTCTATTGGAGATACAGGGTCACAGAGCATCTTTATTCCATCTCACCAAGCCTAGGGCTCCCTCTGTAGAAAACAAGATGGCACATTACAGCACTTTCAGTCTGAGAGACGCCAAGTCCCTATGTGGCTTTCCATGGGAAGGCCACGATGCTGTGGTCTGAGTTGTGTTAATGGGAAGAATTCCAGGACCTATATTGACACTCTAGCTCCTGGAGAACCCCATGTGTCCAGACTCAACCCTGAAAGGGTTGTCACCACCCAGAACTTGGAGTCCATCTCTCATTCTCAGCACTCCCAATACCATGACAGTAGCTGTTGCCACACGTGTGTGTGTGTGTGTGTGTGTGTGTGTGTGTGTGGTTTGACTGTTGACACCAGGTGGTACTGGTCACAGATCTGGGCAGGCTGCCAGACACAGTGGCTTCCTTCTCAGAGCTGAAGGTGCAAAGGAATGGAGAGGTCAGAGCCATTGTCTGACTTCTCTCTGCCTGGTAGACCAGATTCTGGCTCAGCAAATTGCTGCTGAATGTTGCGTGATTGAAAAGGTGAGTCCTGGCTGCCAGAGAAACTTCACTCATCTCATTGAACCAAACCATCTCTTTGGCTCCAAACATAGATTTCATGTCTTAGCATAGTGGCCATTTGCAGTTGTTAAAAATGGAGTGTTGGTTTATATCATTTTCCAATTTTCTTTCAGGTCTCACCTTTTTCTTATATGATAAAGAAAACCAGCTTTTTATATTACTTATTGTCTCTTCTCTGTCACATTTGTTGTAAATTTTCAAAGGAAAATATTTTCTGTAGCTTCTTCCTCTCTGGGGATTCAGGTTCTTGCATGTCTGGGTATCTGCTTGCCCAGAATACCCTGTGGAATTCCTGCAGAGAATCTCACTGAGTGCTTGCAGCACTGATACCCTAACATTGAATGGCCAGAACTCCATCTCCCCTGTCTTTGCACCATGTGCTCATGCACCGTGCATCTGATAGGGGGTTATGCTACTGGGAAGGGAAGGCTGTGTGTGGGGCTAGCAGAGGTCTGCCTGGCACATTATGGCATCCTGGGAGTGACACAAAAGCAAAGGGATTCCTTTGGCACACATACATTCTTTTGTTTTGAATCAAAGCCATGAAGTTATCTGGAAATCCAGGCACATAGCGGCACATCAAAATCGAGCTGAGAACACATCAATAGTGAAACAAGATGGAAGGTCTGGTGCTAAGTCCCCAGGTCAAGTGCCAATCTACCTACCATTTGCCTCCTGTGTTACGGCACTGGCCCAGCCAGGCCACCTGCCTTTCTTCAATCCTTTATCTCATCACTTCCCTCGAGTGCCAGTGTGTAGGCTGTGGTCACAGAGCCACAGCGTGGCTAAACTGTTCTACAGAATGGCTGAGATGGCTTGTGAGCTCTCACAGCACTCAGATGCCTAAGAGTACTAGCTCAGAGTCCTCTCTGCAGTGTCCAGAGCGGATGCATTTGTTAGGAAAAAGGCAACATTGGCCGGCTCAGCGATCCCAGAATCTGTGGAAACCAGGCAGCGGTTGCTCTCCCAGGTCTCTGCGTGACTTTCCCCAGCTGTCTAGACTTGGGGGGGAGGGTGTTTCTGAATCTATCTGGTCTCCACATGTTTTTGCAAAGAAGCTCGTGCTGGCACATAGCCACACTCATTGGCTGATGTGCTGCGTCTGGCTGCCTTCACGCTGTCTGGGTAGAGCTGAAGAGTTGGTTGCGAGAAAGGCTGCTTTCCTGCAAAAAACTGAATCTTTCTCTCTGGCCCTGTGAAACAAAGCTTGCTTATTTGTTGTTGCCTACCAAGTCTGATGTAAAGTCATACCCGATGGCCCTGGCAAAGAAGGGGAAACAAAGGTTGGAAGCTGTTTTTGAATGAAACATTTATCCAACAGAGTTGATCTTTCATGCCAACATGATTCTTCCCTTCTTTTCCCCATAAAATATTTTGACTTTCATACTCTAATGAGGATGTAAACTTGTGGTCATTTTTTTTTCTCCAAATGTCTTTCCGTAACCAAATGAAAAAAAAAATTTTTTTTGACCTTCTATGTGGATTTCCAAAAAAAGGTTAGACAATAGTATCCAATTTTGCAATCCTCCAATCAGGATCCACTTCTGTTCCTACCTTGGGGGACCCCTGAGTTACATCTCTTTGATCTTCATCCATTTCTTTATTCCACCATAGAGGAGGTGCTTTAGGTTGGTAGCATCCTGCATTCAATCATTCTTTTGTCTACTTAGTAAAATACATAGTTAAGACTGGGTGTCTGACCAGGGGACCTTAGCCTTCAGAATTCCTAGTCCATTTTTTCATTCCTGGAATTCCTGAGAGCCCAAAGTACTTTTGCTCATGCAGGTTCACCCATGAAAACAAAAAATAATGAACTTGGCAAAGTGTTAATAATACTTACTTAACAATGCATTTAAAGCAGCACACTACCCACATTTGCATAAATATTTTTATGAAAAATAAATATGTTACCAAACAGAAAAAATTAGCATGAAGAATGGCATTGACATCTTTGCAAATCTCTTTATTATCTGACTTAATGGAAGGCAGCTGTATTCATCAATGTGTTTCTGCATCCAATCCATGCAATATGCTGTTTGGGTTGAAGGGTGTGTTTTGAAGAAACCCTTCCTGCCTCAGACAGAGCTTTGCTTTTTAGGTAATTGTGATGATTCTTTGAGATTTCTAAACTGAAACTCAATAAGTAGTCGTAGTTTACAGTTTATTCATGGTGTCAGATCAGAAACTGCATCAAATATGAAACCACCAGCTTTGGGTATCTACTCCATTAAAATTGATTAGTCTATCTTACACTTAAACTGAATCTATTCCCCATGTCCAAGTAGATGCTCAGTTATTTGGAAAATGTTGGTCCACTGACTTGCCCAGACCTTTAGAGAGGTTGACCTACTTAATATTTCATCAAAGATGACAATTTTAAGGCCAAAGTGATAGCACAGCTAGTAGGGCACTTGCTTTCACACAACTGACCCAAATTCAATGCTTAGCACCCCATAGAGTCCCCCATTACAGCCAGGAATGATCCCTAAATGCAGAGCCAGGAGTAAGCCCTGAGTACTGCTGGGTGTGGCCCCAAAACTCAAAAAATGTAAAAGCAATTTTTATCACCATCACTCTCATTAGAACCTTCTTTCTATATTATACAACACTTAAGCTTTTGGTGGCAAACATAAGTGCCCCCAGAACCCAACTTGCTTTTTGCAATCTGGATTCTTAAATTTGGCTACTATACCACCCACTGGTTTTTCTGTAGTGATGGAAAAAGTTTGCCTGATCTCTCATCTGAGGAACCTCTGCTTGCTTGTCAGTCTTTCTTGCAAGTAGTCACAATTTCAGCCTGACAATCATGCAAGAGTTTTTTCCCTGTGGTGCCAATTGCACTCCAATATGCTGCAAGACTTTGTGAATTCCTTTTGTATCATAGAATGTTAAAAAAAAAAGATGTGTTATAGACTTGATCTTAGATGGATTTAGTCATCTATACCATTTCATCAAAGACATTCTGAGCATGATCTCTTGTTGTGAGTGTGCCAAGAGGAAATGGCCACTGGTCTATGTGGCTTGCACAGCCTGGATTGTGGTCAGGCATCTGCAATTTCCCCCTGGGACAATATCAACAGTACCAGAGAAAATGCAAATCATTGCTTAGTCATAGCCTGAGACGGATTGGCATGGGTGGTCATTTGGAAGAATCGTAGAGGCTTATAGTTCTTAGAATACATTTTGAGAAGATCAGTGTTGAGTATTAGTGCAAGATTCCCAGAGAAATAAGCCTCAGTCCATGACTTCTATTACTCAGCATCTTCAGATTGAGTTTGACACCCTAAGAACTAAGATCTAAGCTGAACAAGAGAAATACTAGGCATTCTTCATTTGTTTTGACTGTGGTAAATGCGCATAAGAAAAAAATTCACACTAGGATCATTTTTGGAAGGCTGTAGTTTGTACATTCTCACTGTTGGAACCTTTTCCACCCTCCATCTCCAGAACTTTTCCATCTTTTTCCAGATAGAAATGCTGCATTCACAAAACAGCTCTCCTATTCCCCCCTCCACCCCCCGCCAACCCTTGGCACTCACTGTTCTGTCTCAGTGAGTTCCACTGTTCCAAGTACTTTGCACATGGCACCACATCCAGCCTTTGCTGAACCAGCTTCCTTCTTTGTTTTATTGGCTTTTTTTGGTTTGGTTTTTATGAGTCACACCTGGCTTTGCTCAAGTTTACTACTGGCTCTGTGCTCAAGGATCACTTCTGGTGAGTCACCAGCAATGGGAAACCCTACTCAGTGCCAGGGATCCAACTGGGCACATGTCTTCATCCCTCTGCTCTCTCCTTGACCCTCTCTACTCTTTCTTTGATCCACGACTCCTTTCACTTAAGATCATGTTTTCCAGGTTTTCTCCATGTTGTAATGCACTGCTGAATCTCCTTTATTTTGACAAACAGGTAACAAACTGTAGTAGTTCTACCATGATACTGCTCACTCATCCACTGATGAATACTTGAGTTCTTCTCCCCTGTGATTCTGTGGAATCACACATTAAATTTTGCCCTGGGCTCATCACATTGGGATTTCTTTTTCTGATTAGGAGACACCTTATTTTTCTGGGCAGAGTATTCTTCAGACAGCCTGCCAGGCTCTGACAGGGTGGCCCATTTGGTTCAAGTACATCAGTACTATATTGGGGATCCATAGTGCCTGTTTCCCCTTCCTATGTCACTTCCATCTGCCCACCCACCTCCTCTCCACCTTGACTACATGTACAGCAAATAGCTGCCCTCCTCTGCTCCTTTCATGTTCACATATCTTTATTGATCAGGCATTATTTGCTCATCAAACAAATCTTCCTTTTCAAACACTTACACTTCTGGGCTCGGCTGCATGTCAGCCTGTTAAATCTGTATTTGCACATGCTAGAACTGGCAACTCAGCTCAATAAAGACAAAAAGGTTTTCCTGTTGGATGTAGGTATCTGAGGTAGGGGTGAAGGGACTTGGCAAAGCACAGGGATTTTTGAAACTAGCCATGTGAGGCTGCACCTTCTACTTCCCTGAGCTTTCCTAAACCCTATTTATAAATCATTGAGATTTTTTTTCTGGCTGGATTTATTATTTCACCCAGCATTTGGGCTATTATACTGCAGTGTCCAATAAATCAAATGCTAAATGAGAAATGGGCAAGTTGGACCTTGAAGTGAGGAGAGAGAGAGAGAGAGAAAGAGAGAGATGTGGTTAAGTAAAACATTCAGAAAAAAGAAATTGCTTTTACGGCTCCAGGATGCTCACTGCAGGCTCTCACCTGTATCCCATGAAACCCTGGACTCTGGACATTTGTCACTTTCTGCTCTCTCTGCCCAGTCAGTCTCCTGACTGCAAAGGAAACAAACCCCCAAGACCTACCTCGACACAGTCAAAATGACCTGTCTATTTCCTGCTCAATGTCTTCCATGCCCCTTTCCCAGGTGTTCTGTCTCATGGTAGGCTGCTGTCCCAGACCAGACCCATGTAGAGAGCTTGGTCTGGATCTCCAACATAGGCATTTTGAGTATGGGTTAGTGAGGGAGGCATCATAATCCACATTTCTTTTCTTTTTTTCTTTAGGGGCGTGACTTGGGCCATACCAAAAAGCACTCAGGTGTTACTCCTGGCCTTGTGCTCAGAAACTACTCCTAGCAAGCTCGAGGGACCCCATAGGATGATGGGGATCAAACCCAAGTCAACCGTGTGCAAGATAATTGCCTTCCTAATGTGCTGCCACTCTAGCCCCATCACTCACATTTTTTTCTATAATAATTTCTTTAAGGACCATGCTTATATAAATGTTCACAGTTCCATTTCAGTCATAGAATGTATACTGTCCATCACCAGTGCCAACTTTCCCACCACCAATACCCTCCCCATTTCCTTTCTATTCTGCCCCTGCCTGTCTCTGAAACAGGCATTTTGCTTCTCACTCTCCCTCCCTCTCTTTCCTTTCAGATATTGTGATTTTCTCTATTGTCAATGAGGAGGTGCCATGTATATCACTTTATTCCCTTTCAGCACTGAGTTCTTGTCAAGAGCATTCAGTTCCAACTGTCATTGTCTTTGAAGTTGTCAGTGCAGTTAAAACTCTAACTGTACTTACTGCTTTTTGTGGGAAGCTTCATATTATGGGCTGGTCCTCCTAGCCCTCATCTCCACTGTCTCTTGATATTATTATTATACTGTCTTTTATTTTTTCTTCTATCCCACAGATGAGTGAGATTATTCTATGTCTATTTCTCTCCCTCTGACTCATTTCACTTTTCATAATAATTTCCATGTCCATCCATGTATAGACAAATTTCATTACTTCATTTTTCCCTAACAGCTGAATAGTATTCCATTGAGTAGATGTACCATAATTTCTTTAGTGACTCATCTGTTGTCAGGCACCTGGGTTTTTTCCCCCCAGATTCTGGCTATTGTAAATAATGCTACAATGAACATAGAAGTGCAGAGGGTATTTTTGTATTGTGTTTTTGTGTTCTTCGGGTATATCCCTAGGAGTGGCATTGCTGGATCATATGGGAGCTGAATTTTGAATTTTTTGAGAAATATTCATATTAATTTCCAGAAAGGCTGGACTAAATGGCATTCCCACCAGCAGTGAGTGAGTGTCCCTTTCTCCCAATATCCATACCAGTACTGGTTGTTCTTGTTCTTTGTGATGTGTGCCAGTCTCTGTGTTGTGAGTTTTGATCTCCCTGATGATTAGTGGTATGAGTCAATTTTTCATGTGTCTTTTGGCTATTTGTGTTTCTTCATTGAGGAAGTGTCTGTTCATTTCTTTTCCCCATTTTTTGATGGAGCTAGATGTATTTTTCTTATTGAGTTGTCAGTACCTTGTATATCTTATATATTAGCCCCTTATCAAATGGGTATTGGGTGAATAGTTTCTCCCATTCTGTGGGTAGCATTTGTATTCTAGTCATTATTTCCTTTGAAGTGCAGAACCTTCTCAGTTTAATGTAGTCCCATTTGTTTATCTTTGCTTCCACTTGATTGGACAGTGGTGTTTCCTCCTTGTAGATGCCTTTTGTCTCAATGTCATGAAATGTTTTGCTTATGTTTTTTCTATGTTCCTTATAGTTTCAGATCTGATACCCAGGTTTTTAACCCATTTTGAGTTGACCTTTGTGCATGGTGTTAAAGAGAGGTCTGAATTAGCCTTTTTTGCATGTGGCTGACCAGTTGTCTCAATACCAACTTTTGAAGAGATTTTCCTTCCTCCACTTTGTATTTCTTACCTTTTTTTTTTGTTTTGTTTTGTTTTTGGGCCACACCCGGCGGTGCTCAGAGGTTACTCCTGGCTGTCTGCTCAGAAATAGCTCCTGGCAGGCACAAGGGACCATATGGAACACTGGGATTTGAACCAACCACCTTTGGTCCTGGATCGGCTGCTTGCAAGGCAAACGCCGCTGTGCTATCTCTCCGGGCCCTATTTATTACCTTTTTATCAAAAGATTATCATATGTATGGAAGTCATTCTCTGAATACTTAAATTTATTTTATTGATATGAGTATCTGTCTTTATTCAATACCATGATGATTTTATGACTATTGCTTTGTAGTACAATATAAAAATGGTGAAAGTGATAAGTGATTCCTTCCATATTCTTTTTCCTAAGGGTTGCTTTAGCAATCATGGGGATTTATTGTTCTAAATGAATTTTAGGAATATTTGATCCACTTCTTTGTTTTGGCGGGGGGCACACCCAGTGACACTCAGGTGTTAATCCTGGCTATGCACTCAGAAATCACTCCTGGTTTGGGGGACCATATGGAATGCCAGGGATCGAACTGTGGTCTGTCCTAGGCTAACGCACACAAGGCAGATGCCTTACCACTTGCACCACTGCTCTGGCCCCTTGCACCACTGCTCTGGCCCCTAGATCCACTTCTTTTAAAAAAAAATCATGGGTATCCTTAAAAAGGATTGCATTAAATCTGTAATATTGCCATTTTAATGTTAGTCCTCCTAATCCATGAATAGGGTATATGTTTCCATTTCCTCATGTCCTCTTTTATATCTTAAAGCAGTTTTTTGTACTTTTCCTTGTACAGATATTTTACCTCTTTAATTAAATTAGCTCCCAGGTATATGACTTTCTGTGTTGCTATTGTGAATGTGATTGGTTTTTTTTTAATATCTATTGCATATCTACCCTTGTTTGTATATAGGCCATAGATTTTCGTGTGTTAATTTTGTAGCTTGCTACTTTGATATGTAAATCTATTGTTTCTAGAAGGTTTTAGGATTTTATAATATAGTATCATGTGATCTGCAAACAGTGAGAGTTTGACTTTTTTCTATTTGGATGCCCTTTATATATTTTTCTTGCCTTATTGTTATGACAAGTACTTCCAGTACTATGTTGAATAGAAGTGGTGAGAGAGAGAGGGAAGCCTTGTCTTGTACCAGATTTTAGAGGAAAGGCTTTCAGTTTTTCCCCATTGAGTATAATATTTGCCATGGGTCTGTGGTAAATTGTTTTTACTTTATTGAGAAAAGTTCCTTCCATCCCCACTGTGTTGAGAGTTTTTGTCATGAATGGGCATTGGACTTACCAATGCATCTTATCAATGCAATGGACTTTCTCTGCATCTACGATATGATCATATGATTTTTTCCTTTTGTTGATTGCTGTATATGTTGATTGATTTGCATATGTTAAATCACCCTTGCATCTATGTAATTAATTCTACATGGTCATAGTGTATGACCTTCTTGATGAGACGTTGGGTCCTATTTGCTAGAATTTTGTTGAGGATCTTTGCATCTGTATTCTTCAAGGATATTGGTCTGTAGTTCTCCTTTGTGACATCTCTGTCTGATTTTAGTGTTAGGGTGATGTCAGTTTCATAAAAACTATTTGGAAGTGTTTCTGTTTCTTCAATTTCCTGAGAGATCCTAAAAAAGATTGGTAGTAGGTCCTCTTGAAAGGTTTGACAGGATACATTAGTAAGTTCATTTGGGTCTGGGTTTTTGATTGGGGGAAGACTTTTGATTACTATTTCAATTTCCTCAATTGTGACAGGTCTGTTTTGATATTCCAGATTATCTTGGTTCAACAATGGGAGGCTATAGGTTTATGGCAGTTGGACTTGGATATTCCCTCTTGGATACTACCACTTGGCAGTTGAACTTGGACACATCCCTTGGATACCCCACTTACTGACTGTTGAATCTGGACATGCCCCCTTGTCATACTGGTATAAAAGGAAAAATTTGTACTATTGAGGGGGGCCTCGGATAGTGACCAGAGCAGCACATACTGTCCACAGAGCGGACAGAGATAATGTGTCAGAGAGATACTACCTGCTTTGTATATATTCCCTTTCTTCTTTGAACCCAGGTCGTCCCTGGCTACCTCTTGCTGATCAATTTTCATCTGTCTCTTTATTCTTCTCCCTCCCATTAACCCCAGGGCAGCAGCAGCAGGCCTCAGACTCCAGGAGGAATAAAAAACAGCCTTGGTTTTTCTTTCTCTGTTCTCTATCTCTAAGTCCTACATGTTAGTGTCCCTCGGTAGGCATGAGGTCCCACCTGGCAGTCGAACTCCATGGCCCCTGCAAGTTTTGTAGCACCAGGTCCTGACAGCCTTGGGTCTCTACAACCTGCACTCTGGAAGCTTTGGGCTTCTGCAATAGGAGTCCAAGAATTTATCCATTTCTTCCAGGTTTCTTTGTTTTGTGGCATAGAGTTTCTCAAAGTAATCTTTGATTACCCTTTGAATTTATGTAGTATGTGTAGTAACATCCTCTTTTCATTTCTAATTCAGTTTATTAAGTTTTTTTTCTCTCTCCCTTTCATTGTGAGTTTTGTTAATGGTTTATCAAACTTGTTTATTTTTCCAAAGAACAAGCTTTTGCTTTCATTGATTTTTAGGATTGAATTTTGGATTTCAAATTTATTAATTTCTGCTCTAAGCGTTATTATTTCCTTCTGTCTGCCTATTTTTGGTTTATTTTGTTGATAATTTTTCAATTTTTTAATCTGTGCTATTAAAATTTTTATATATGCCCCTC
The DNA here is from genome assembly GCF_024139225.1 of Suncus etruscus. Taxonomy (NCBI): domain Eukaryota; kingdom Metazoa; phylum Chordata; class Mammalia; order Eulipotyphla; family Soricidae; genus Suncus; species Suncus etruscus. The sequence continues at coordinate 47,464,792 of NC_064862.1, read as the reverse complement.
TTCCTTCCTGATGAATGCTTGCAAAGCTATAACTTTTCTTCTTAGTATCACTTTTTCCTGTGTCCCATAAATTCTGATAATTCTTGTCTTTATTCTCATTTATTTTCAGGAATCTTTTGATTTCATCTCTACCCACTGGTTGTTCAGTAGTGAGCTATTTAGTTTTCAGGTGTTAAAGTTTTTTCTTGTTCTTTTAATATGTTAATTAAAGAGTCCTAGAGTTGGTAGGGGGATGGTGAGGCCTTTATGGGCTCGATGCAGTTCCTGCAGCCCCTGTGCCTATGGCATGGCAGGTCTGAAGGTTGCAGGGTGAGGGTGGAAAGATTCACAAAGCAGTCAAATGTAGTTCCAGGAGTCAGCCAGCTTTATTTCTCTGTCCTAACCTAACGTAAACATTTTCTCACATGGCTTCTATGCTTAGCCTTCTCCTAGCAGCTACTTCTCTACACTTTCTGGCACTCTTGGCCTCTGTCTCCCTTTCAGCTGTTTTTTCCAGGCTTCCTAACTGGCTACCTAGCTGACTAACTTCCTTTGCTGATGCTACTGCTGCTGAATCTGATGCTGAATTGCTGGTATTGAACCAGATGCTGAGTTTCTCTGTTGAATCTCGCTGTTGATTCTCACTTCTGCCTATTCTCACTTCTGCCCCTCACCTCTCAAAGTAAAATCATTAAGATATTTACAGCATATTTGTCACAAGCCATCCCTCAGGGCCAGAAGGCAGTGGTGGAATATAGTGACAAAACCCAATGAAATGAATACTTCACCAAGAGTACTTAACCCAAACAGATTTACATTCAGGTCCCAAGGAAGGATACACTTTACAGATAAACAACAACTCAGAAAATTTACAGACCCCAAACCAGCCTTACAAGAATAACCGAAAGGTCTTCTTTAAGACAAGATAGACCTGGGGCCAGAAAGATAGCACAGCAGTAGGGTGTTTGCCTTACATGTGGCTGATCCAGGATGGGCCTGGGGTTCAATTCCTGGCATCCCATATAGTCCCCTAAGCCTGCCAGGAGTGACTTCTGAGTGCAGAGTCAGGAGTAACCCTTGAGCACCATCAAGTGTGGCACAAAAACAAAACAAAAGAAGACAAGGCAGACCCAAAAAATATACCAAACTCCTACAAAAAGATGACTCTAAATTCCATAACAATAATCTCTCTCAACACCAATGGACTTAATGCACCAGACACATAGACACAAAGTGGAAAAATGAATCAATTGAATCATTGAATGCAATGTTTTTCTGCCTACAAGAAACACATCTGAATAGTCAGAGCAAAAGTAGATTCAAAATCAAAAGTTAGAGAACAATCATTCAAGCAAACACCTCCCTTAAAAAGGCTGGAGTTGTCATAATCTAAGGCCCTCAACCTGCTAGAGGTCAGTAGGCAGGACTCTGACAAGAAATTTCAAGCCTTTTTAATAGAGAAGCCACCTGTCTTATGATAAACTCCTACATGAGGAGAGGAAAAGAGAGTTGGGTTTAAGACAAGGATAAGGTCAGGTAAAAGGAACAGGTATACAAAGTAAAGGATACACAGTACAAAAAGATACAGCTAAAGTTCTGTTGAAATTAGGGAGAAAAGCCATAGCCAGGAGTAGAAAGAGTTCACTCTTCAACTGCCTCTTCAAACTGCCACTAACTCTCCAGGGAGTGTGGGTGAGGATGTTATAGCTTCAGTCCAGTCAATGACAATTGATTAAGATCTTTCTTAAAGGAGTAGGCCCCTTTTATGACTGCTGCTGGACTGCTGCTGGGGTAATACAGTAATGTAGACAAGAGGAGTGGCCATAATAACAGACATCACAGACTTTAAACTAAAAAGGTTATAAGGTGCAGAGTTGAACATTTCTTTTTTTTTTCTTTTTGGTTTTTGGGTCACACCTGGCGGTGCTCAGGGGTTACTCCTGGCTGTCTGCTCAGAAATAGCTCCTGGCAGGCACGGGGGACCATATGGGACACCGGGATTCGAACCAACTACCTTTGGTCCTGGATCAGCTGCTTGCAAGGCAAATGCCGCAGTACTATCTCTCCGGGCCCAAACATTTCTTAATAATTAAGTGAGATGTACACCAGGAAGAAATCACATTACTATATATATTTGCACCCAATGAGGGGGCCAGCAAAATACTTAAAACAATTGCTGAAAGATTTGAAGAAAGACATCAATAGCAACACAATAATTGTGGAAGACTTCAACACTACCCTATCATCCTTTGATAGGTCAAACAGCCTAAGACCTAAGAAGAATATACTGGCTCTGAAGGAAGAAATGGAAAAGAGTGGCTTAGTGTATATATATACATCCATCCCGAGAAAACTGAATACACATTCTCCAATGCACATGGGACATTCTTTTCTGCATTTCTTGTGGAGCCGCAGAGATGGAGGAACTCAAGCCACACAGTGTGTAGTCACTGCTTGCTGAGTACAGATTATTTTGGGGAGGAGGGTTCCACATGTGGGGTTCTTTTCCCTGGAAAAGAAACGTTCTGGAAATATCCCCAAACATTCCCCTAGACTTACCTAGAAGCCTCGACCTTTGGATGAAATAGCCAATCATCTGATTGGCTAATAACCTTTGCTCTTGCTTAAAAGAGAACTCAATGCCACTAAGCAGTCAAGGGAAAAAGTGGAAGCTCAGGGGGCTGTAGTGATAGTGCTGTGGTAGGGCATTTGCCTTGCACGTGGCTGACCCAGGATGGATCTGGGTTCAATCCTTGACATCCCATATGGTTCCCCAAGCCAGAAGTGATTTTTGAGCGCACAGCCAGGAGTAACCCCTGAGCACAGCTGGATATGGCCTCCCCCAAACCCCTCAAATTCTTTTTTCAGCAAGAAACAAGAGCTTGAGCACTAAATCCAGAAAAGACCTGGCCCTGGGCCTTACCTGAGGACACACTTCTCACAGGCTTTGAAACTGGTGAAATGAGGTGCAGACATGAGTGTGGTCTAGTGCATGTATAGAGATCGAGGCTTCAGGTTAGAAAAGGGAGATGGAAAGGTTGTTGCTGCTGTCCTGGGAAAGTGCCCTGTGTTACTGATAGAGCTGAATCTCATATCCATATCTACTACCGTCCCCCATCTCCAGTCTTCACTTGAAGCCATTTCAAAGACACTAGTGTGGTGCCTATCATACTCCAAGGCTAGGTTTGTAGAACCTTTTCCTTGGCACTGTAGTGCCACTGTCCTCATCAGAACTCATGTTCCGAAACCACAGAAAGCCCCAAGGTGAGGCCAGTGCACTTGAGCAGGGGCAGTTAGGCCTCAGCTGGCATTGTCTCAAAGCACAGGGAAGCAGCCTTGAAAGGTGAGAGTGGGCAGATTTGGAAGAGCTGCATCAGAGCCTGGCACAGACAAGGTCTCCAGTTCCCTCTTGTTTCCCTCAGCACTGCCGCCCCGGGAAGGCAGCAGAAAAGGCTCTCCAGGCAGAAAGGCATGTCTGTCTTCTAACAACTTCTCTGTTGTCTGCAGCCAAGACACCCAATTCGGCCTGGGAAATGCCACGGCCTCGGGTGGCCCCAGCATCTGTGAAGTCTTTCTTGCTCTTTTGCTTTTGTCAACTCCGCCAGTGGCCCAAGAAACAAGGTTAAGTCCTCTGGCAGGTGAGAGCCATTCTGGGGTACCAGGGTCTCACCCACTGCATTATTCCAGTGTACAGCAAGTCTGGAAGGCTCCAGGAGAAATTTGGGGCTCCATGAAGTATTGGGGAGTCTAAAAGGAGAATCCTAGATCCCCTGACTTCTGCCCCCCACATCTCACAGATCAGATGATTGCCACAAGGAACTTGAAGACCCTTTGTCTTCTGATTTTCATAGCAGTTCTGTGATTCACAAGTGTTGCTGAGGAGGTTCCCAGGCACATCATCCATGGTCAGGGGTCACCAGCCTCCCCCAAGAACCATGATATCCCTCCATGTCATTTGTTTCTGAGGTGACTCTTTCGTAAAGCAACAGCAAAGAAAGGCTAGTGTCTCTTTCTAGTGGCAGCGTATGTATTGAGTGGGTTGATACCTCGAATTCAGTCCTCAGCATGCTTGGTTCCCCCGACCACAGCCAGGAATAGTTCTAGGGTCCCCAGCAGCACTGAGCAGAGAATCAGACTGCCAGGTCCACATCCTGAAGTCAAGTAGGCTGGAAGGAGGCTCCTGCCTGAACATCTGTGGGAAGAGTGACAAGGAGCTGGGAGGAGCCACCTTGCAGCAGCAGAGAAGTACCCTGAGAGTGGGTATGTGCTTCCCCTGTAGTGGGTCCCTAAAGTGAATGTTTGCTGAAGAAAACACAAACATGCAAGGCAGACAAGTTGACACTTAGCTGCACACAGAGTCCTTGGGCTCTTCTCCATGTGCCACTCTGGCTGCAATTCACTGTTCTCACAGGAGCCTGTAACTGGGTCCTCACCCAGTCCTACTGTTGCTTGACTGTGGGCTCTGAGCCCTTCAGGAGAACCCTGAGACGTCAAGTCCCGGTATGCAAACTCTCTGTCAATCTGAGTGTTTACCAGTGAATCTGCAGGTGAGAGCAGGAAGCCAGGTCAGGAGGTTCAATTCACAGGATGGATGTTTCTGGAACTACAGGCTCAATGTTTAGTCACAATAGACACCATGCTCCCAAAATCACAGACCACAGAACCAGAGACCACAGAAACTCAGAGACAACAGAGCCACAGAACTACACAAACACAGAGCCACAGAAACCATAGAACCACAGACCCAAAAACCGTAGAACCACAGAGCTTACAGAACTAGAGCCCACAGAACCACACAGTATCACAGAGACTACAGAACTACAGTGACTGCAGAACAGAGACCACAGGGCCACAGAGACCACAGAGCCATACAGAATACAGAACTACAGAGATCACAGAATCATACAGACCACAGAGCCACATAGGCCACAGAACTATATAGACAACAAAAACCACACAGACCAAAGAACCACACAATACCATACAGGCCACAAAACTACACATACCACAGTGTACCATTGGTAGAAAAGGTCCAGCTATTCTGCGGGGGACTCTGGGGAACAGGGGCTGATCCAGATGCATCCCTCCCCGAGAAAAGCAGAGAGGATGATACTGATGATGCCCATAGCCTTCTGGTCTAGGCCTTCTTCCTAGCCTTTCTGGAGAGTCTAAGCCACCAGGCCCCCAGCTGAAATGCCCTCACCTTCCCTCCTCTCTAGATCTCAAAACGCTGTACCTCCACCCTCACCATCCTTGGGGATCCTCGGGTGGTCCAGACCCATGAGAGAATCTGCAGTGGCCAGACCACATCCTGGTGGTCCTGGACTGGCCTTGCTCCAGAGAAACCTGAGCTGCAGTTTATGGGGTGTAGACTCCAATATGTGGGTGGCGAGCAGGGGGAACCATTGTAGGCAGTAAAGTCCTAAGCATGGGCCTGTTTTCCAGCTCAGCTGCCACATCAAAAGCCCCAAGTCCCTACAAACTTGGCCTTAATTAAAAAGTGCCGGTAGTCCTGGGGATGGAGCAGTCGGACACCCTGGGAGACAAAAGTGCTCTCTGTGGCTAAACACCAGGCCTTTCCTCCCACCCCAGGAGCTATTAAAAATAGGGCGACTGCAGACATCATGGGCCTGGGCTAAGGAGACAGAAATCTCAGCCCCTGCTCCAGGCTGCATCCTGCATTTCTGAGCTGCTGCAGAGAGATCTGGGGGCAAAGCCAGACAAAGCTCTGGCTTCTTGTGCTCTGTTTTCCTGGCATGTTCCCTCTACCCAGTCTTCAGGCTCTGCAATGTCAAGTGCTCCCCAGCTCACGAGGACAAGCTTTTTGGGGACTACAGTGCATGGGCTCACAAATCCCATCTATGACTACAGTGCTGTTATTTGCTTATCTACAAAATGAACCTGGCTCTGGGCAGGATGCCCCAAGTTCCCAGGGAGAAGAGAAGGCTAGGTAGGTCCCAGGGCTGAGGCCACAAAGTGGACCTCAGGATCATCTGGTTCTGGTACTGACCAGATATGAAGCTCAGGGTACAGATGCAAGACTGCCTGGAGGAGCAAATGAAGACAGTGCTACTGCCTTCCCTTGGCCCATGTCCCCCCCCCCCCCATCCCTCCCACCTTCTCCACACCCTGAGTTTGTGGCTCAAAGCTCAGCACAGGCCAGCAGGAAGCCCAGCAGGCCAGGGAGAGGCTCTGGGTCTTGTCTAATGAGTCAGAAAGTCAGCTGCCCTCCCCAACTGGCCAGTGACCCTAACCTCAGATTGACCACACAGCCTTCCAAAAGGGGTCTGGACCTTGGAGTGGCCCTGACTTGCCCAAAGAGCCTTGAAAAGCAGTGGACTCTTGCTGGCTTCCAGGGGGCATGGAGGGGGCAGGGGGCAGAATTGCAGGAACAACCACATTTTCCAGCACTTTCAGCCAGGATCTGAGGAGGCCTGTTTACACGGGGCCCCCCTGCCGGCTCTGCTGCTTAATATGCCTTTGGAAAATGACGCTCAGTGGGAAGTGCTCACATTTGTAATTACAAAGACTGGGCTGGTTTTCCACAATCTGCGCCTGCTAATTTCTCAGTTGCAGAAGGGAACTAGCGAGTGAGAGAGAGAGAGAGAGAGAGAGAGAGAGAGAGAGAGAGATTGTGAGAGAGAGAGAGAGTGTGAGAGAGAGAGGAGAGAGGAGAGGAGGAGGAGAGAGAGAAGAGAGAGAGAGAGGAGAGAGAGAGAGGAGAGAGAGAGAGAGGGAGAGAGGGAGAGAGAGGGAGAGAGAGAGAGAAAAATAGAGAGGGAGGGAAGGAAGGAGGGAGAGAGAATTAGAGAGACAGAGATAGACAGAGAAACAGAGAGAGAGAGAGACAGACAGAGACAGAGACAGATATTGCAAAATATTCCTCTCTAAGTGGGTTTACCCTGGTAGCAGTGCTTATGTCAAATGTATGAAGGATTTCACCCCTTGCTTCCCATCCCTCTGCCCCAGGAAGGCAAAGCTGCTGCTGTGAGTCCCAATAGGAAATTGTGGGGCCAAGTGATAGCACAGCAGGGGAGGGCATTTGCCTTGCATACAGCCGACCTAGGTTCGATCCTTAGCATCCCATAGGGTCCCCCAAACCTGCTAGGAGTAATTCCTGAGCACAAAGCCAGGCATAACCCCTGAGTACTGCCAAGTTTGGCCCCCAAACCAAAAACCAAACAAACAAATGCAAAGCAAAGGGAAACTGAGATGAACATGGAAATGACTTGCCCAGAGTTTCATGTTCTCTTGGTAAGGGGCAGGCAGGGCCGTGCCTTGAGTCTTTGTGGTGCACCCCTGGGGTCTCAGGAAGTGAGAGTGTGCCCAGAGAGAGCAGCTTATCCAACTCCATGAGCATATAGTCACAGACAGACTTGCAGAAGCTGGGTTGAGCCCACCTTCAGGAAAATTCTTTCTGAGATATGGGCTACAGCCCATGCCAGGCCCAGCTAAGATTACAGTTAGGCTTTGAAACTGAGCTGGGGTGCATAGCAGGCCACAGCTTTCACAGGCCACTTGGGCCCAGGGCGTCTGGGCTGGAAACCCATCGAAAGCTCCTGAAATGCCCAGACCAGCTATATTGTTGCTGCTGCAGAACAGAGGCTCATTGAATGAAAAGTGCTAAGGAATTATGTTTTCTTCATGTTCCCAAAGATCTGACTTAAAACCAAAGACCCTTCCCCCATGTCTGATTGAGTCACCAATAGGTCACAGCTGGCTCACTGTGATGACATTAGCCAGAAACTGATCTTTCTGAAGAGCAGAAACTCAAAAGTACTCAAGGCGTATCATGTTCCTGGCAGAAGCTCTGGCTGTGGAGACAGGGCTGAGGAAGAGGCTGGAGTCAGGTGTCCTCAGTTCCTTATCATGTTCAATTCCCTCCATATTCCTGCAGAACCAGGCATGCTCAAGGTGCAGGAGAGACAGGAGGCTCTTCTTCTCTCTGCTGAAATTTGTGTGCTGGGTGTATGGAAGTTAGACTTGGATATGCCTGTTGGATACCTCCACTGTAATGACTGTTGAATCTGGACACACATTGCACACACCCCTTGGACATGCCCCATGTTATCCTGCGTATAAAGGGAAACACTTGGACTGTTGCAGGGGTCCCAGAATAGTGACCAGAGTAGTGCCTGCTGGTCCACGAAGGGGGGCGGGGGCAGAGATAAAGCATTGGGGAAATGCTACCTGTTTTGCATCTATTCCCTTTTCTTTCCTTTTTGTGCCAGGGCCTCCCCCAGCCACTTCTGGCTAGTGAATTTTCATCAAAGTATTCTTGGTTTCAATTTCTCTCTCCTCTCTCTTCCAGTCCTGGGTAGGTGGGCAGTTGCTATACTGGGGGGCTTGAGAGATAGTACAGGGAGGGGGCGTCGGCCTTTTGTGTGGCCAACTCAGGTTCAATTCCCAACACAGCAACATATGGTCCCTCAAGCACCACCTGGAGTGATTCCAGGAGACAGCCCTGAGTATCACTGGGGTGTGACTCAAAAACAAAACAAAAACACAAACTTGTACACTGGATGGGATGGTCATCTTTTGGGACAGGCACCTTGAAGATGGTTTCACAGGAAACACACAACCTTCCTTTTCACAGTGACATTACTATCTGAAGAGTCCTAAATCTCAATTATGTCTTTGAGTCCTTTTCTTTCCCAGTAACCAGGGTGAAGGTGTTTGTCTAAAGCTTCTGGTCACCAGGAATTTGAAATTCCTAAAGGGTCTGTCGGTTCCCCAGGAGTGGCCAAAAGTCCACTTGGTACATCTGGCTATTGGTCAGCTTCAGAGGCTCAGACTAATGAGCTGTCCCCTTTTTTTGCCTCTCAGAAAGTTGAAACTGGGCCAGATATGTTTCTCAGCAGTAGACCCTTTGCCCTGCAGGGTTGAGGCCCCAGGTTCAATCTCAAAGCCTGAACAATTGAAAAAAAAAGTTGAAACAGCAGGAAAGCTGGCTTGGGTGGGCTTTGAGTCTTGAAGGGACATGAAAGACATTGGGGCATGTCTTGTTCACTTCTTGTGGGGCTGCTGGACTATTGAGTAAGTATGTCAGTATTTGAAAAGCCAGGGAGGGAGAGGTGAGCAGAAACCCCTTTTCCTTCCCTGACTTCCTTGTAAACTTTGGAGCCTTGGTTTAGTGCAGAGAACAAGGTCGATTTATTGTACTGGCCAGAACAAGGAGATATATTTGCTCACTAGACTGGATGCTTCAGGGAGCCTTCCATGAATTCCTCACCTGTGGAAACTTTGGGGCCAGATGATACCAATCCTTAGTGTCAGCCACTCTTAAGATGCAGGAGTCTCTGGGAAAGGCTTCTTGAGCTCCTTGGCATGTTGTACGGACCAGAAACAGCTACAGCATTGTAGATGGACCTTTGGGAGATTGTTCAGGGTAGGGCAAGGAACCCACAGCCCCAGATTCAGCATTGTGAGGTTGCCAGAATTTCACTTTTTGATATCTACCTAAAATACCTAAGATAGGTAAAATAAAAAAATTCTGTTTTTATTGGGTAAAAAAAAAACTACATTCTGATTCATGTACAAAAAGTATAAATGCAGCTGAACTGCTTGAAAACAAGAGGATCTCTCACATGGTTTCTTAAAGTGATAAAAAGACTAAAAGCCTTTCTAAGTCTCAGAGATGTCTAATTCTGATGAGCCATAATAAAACCCAGAGCTTCTTTTGGGACTGTCCTCTGTAGAAATATATGCATAGCCTTTCCCACTAATGACTAGGTTACCTACTACCCAAACTTTAACAGTTTTCACCCAGATAGGTAAGTTAATTAAATTAATTAGTCAAGTTATTTTGAACCTGAAAATCTTTTTTAAAAGTGTCTTTCACAGGGCTTTCTTCATTTCCCTTTAATTGTGAGGTGAAAGAAGAGGATGCTCCACACCAGCCTGACTTTAATGTAGGATATGCAGATTCCAGGATCATTAATACAGAAACCTGATGCCAACAATAGAGACTGCGTGAAAAATAAAACTGTATTGGCACTACAGACAATGACTTGGATTGAACAAACTAGTTTGCCTGGAGCCTAGAGTTGGTTTTATGCCAGGAAACTTCAGGAGTAGGGTCTCCTTGTATTTAGGCCAAGGCTTTTCCTTTCCATGTCCCACATATTTTGGTGGGCCTATGCAAACAATATTTGCCACTCTAACACCGTTTTTACTGTGCTCCTTTGACTCTAAACCTAAAAAAAAAAAAACACTTAAACTTTTGATGTTAACTTAAACTAATAAGCATGTGCATGAAAATGTAAAAAAATACTATGCCTTCAATGTTTAAGGAGTCACATAAATTCCATGGCTTTAGATTGCTTTGTGTACTGCTAAGAAATGTTATAATGTACTACAATCTGGGGACTTGTGGACAAAGTAATTGTGCATGGGTTCTGTTCTATTTTTCTTAATGTTCTTTGATTGTAAGTTCAAAATTTAGGCATCAGCAAGGAGATTTCTTCTGAGAACTCTGTTTATGGGTGATTGTCCTTCCAATATAACTTTACCTTGTCCTCTTTCTTTGCATCATTTTTCTCATAATTAAAAATAAAAAGTTAAAAAAAGTGTCTTTCAGCAGCTATCAGGGATTCTTCTTGAGGTAAATCTTTATTTATTTTTATTTTGACCAAAGTGGATTATAAATCTTTCACAGTAATATTTTAGGTACATAGCAACATTGAATCAGGAGCATTCCCACCACCAATGCTGTACTCCCTTCACCCCTGTTTCCAGCATGCAACATATATCCCCCTCCTTTACCCCCTGGGCTGCTAGTATAAGTGGTTTCCACTCTGTCTAGCTTGTTGTAGACTGGTAATGATTCTGTTGTCATTGGGTTTGGATTTGGTGTTTAAGTCTAATCATTTTTTATTTCTACTTAATGTTCATACTACTGTTTAGTCTTGGTACCCTTTGAGGTAAATTTTTAACAAGTAAGAAAAATAAATTAAGGATGAGGGGCTGGAGTGGTGGCATGGAGCAGTAAAGAGTCTGCCTTGCTGGTGCTAGCCTAGGATGAACCGCAGTTTGATCCCCCGGCATCCCATATGGTCCCCCAAGCCAGGAGTGATTTCTGAGGCATAGCAAAGACTAACTCCTGAGAGTCATCGGGTGTGCCTCCCAAAAAAGGATAAAAAATCAAGTGGAGGAATATGCTCTTTTTTTTTAATAATTCAGTTTTGAGAGTCCTATGAGCATGTTCAACAATGGCTTATCCTTGAGGATTATAGGAAATAGCAGTGATGTGTTTTATTTGTCATTCTTTGCAAAATGATTGAAAAGTTTTACTAATGTTAGCAAAATGTTCAATTTTTATGTTATTGGGAACACCCATAATATAAAAGCATTGTAATAAAAAGATCACATGGCTAAAGTTCTTTCTGAAGTCATAGGGACAGCCCATATATAAGTATCAATCACTACATGTAGAAATAGTTCACTTGGGAAGAGGTTAATGTGACTGATATCAATTTGCGATAATTTATTTGTCTGCAGACATTAGGGGTTAGCTCCAGTCACATTAGTCATATAATGCAAAGGAGTGCAAATATTGCAACTATGAACATTTGTCTGGATTGTCTTAGTGGGGTGCAATAGTGTATCTGAAGGCAACAGGTATTTGTGTGTAGATCATTATGCTCTTCTACAGGTGACTTAAATATTGGCACTGCTAAGTGATCAACTGATTCATTTCCTAAACCCACTGGACTAGGGAGACCAGAATTAGATCTTTCACAAGTGATGAAAATAGGCGCAGAGCACTTTTGTAAAATAGTTTGCAGTTGTTAAAGCAAATCTTGAACTACAGGTTTATGAACATCTATGGAAGAGTGACAATTCCAGGTAAAAGAGAACTTCCAGCCAACTACATAGGCTGAATCACTTACTATATTTCATGGTAAATAATTCAAAGTTGCAAGTTCAACTAGTACACATTTATTGCAGTCAGGGACAAGCCAATGATCCCACTTTTTCCTGTGGATGAGCCAGATGTGGATGTCCCAGATGAGCTGGGACATTTAGAATAGGAGAGGAGCAATGATAGAAGAGATTACAAAGGGAATCCTTTTGAAAAAGTAAGTTTTTCCTGCCAGGTAGTGATAGGAAAGTTCTCCTGAGAAGTCAGCCAAAGATCTTTGGAGACTATCATGAAAGGGTAATATTGAGTCAATTTCCTTATTAGGTATGTGTAGCACAATGACATGGGGGTCATCTACCAGTAAATTATGCACTTGAATTCTTCCTTTAATTATTAGAACAGCTATTAATTCATAATATGGTACAATAGTGCGAGGTTGTTTATTATGTAAATAAATTCATTTTAACAGACCTGATAATTGGACAATCGCAGGCTTGGAGACTGAGGTGTAGCAAAAGTAATAAACATTTTTTTTTCTTCAGGAATAAACTGAGAAAGATAGGACTTCTGGGGGCAGACGATATAAAAGTCCAATTTCTTTTGAGCCTCTGAAGTTAATTGTCTTAGACTTTCCAGGGTAGAGTCTCCTTCTAAAGTCAGGAACAGGTTGCTAAGCTCTAAAAAGGAATACCAAGAGAAGGTGAATTCAATGTCTCCCAGCAGTTTCTAAAAATCATTAAATGTTTTGTTTTTTTTTTTTTTTTTTTTTTGGTTTTTGGGCCACACCCTGTGATGCTCAGGGGTTACTCCTGGCTATGCGCTCAGAAGTTGCTCCTGGCTTCTTGGGGGACCATATGGGACGCCGGGGGATCGAACCATGGTCCGTCCTAGGCTAGCGCAGGCACCTTACCTCCAGCGCCACCGCCCGGCCCCTAAATGTTTTTTTAATTAATATATTTATTTAAACTCCTTAATTACAAATATGATTGTAGTTGGGTTTCAGTCATGTAAAAAACATCCCCTTTCACCAGTGCAAAATTCCCAACACCAGTGTCCCAAATCTCCCTCCTCCCCACCCCATACCCATCTGTACTCTAGACAGGCTTTCTACTTCCTTTATTCATTCACATTGTTATGATGGTTCTCAATGTAGTCATTTCTCTAACTACACTCATCACTCTTTGTGGTGAGCTTCATGTCAGCTCTCCTCTCTTTTGCCACTGAGAATTATTGTAAAAAATGTCTTTTATTTTTCTTAAAACCCATAGATACGTGAAACTACTCTGCGTCTGTCTCCCTCTGACTTATTTAATTCAGCATAATAGATTCCATGTACATCCATGTATGGAAAATTTTATGACTTCATATTCCCTGATGGCTGCATAATATTCCATTGTGTATATGTACCACAGTTTCTTTAGCCATTCACCTGTTGAAGGGCATCTTGGTTGTTTCCAGAGTCTGGCTATTGTAAATAGTGCTGCAATTAATATAGGTATGAGGATGGGGTTTTTGTATTGTATGTTTGTGTTCCTAGGGTATTTCCCTAGGAGTGGTATAGTTGGATCATATGGGAGCTCAATTTCCAGTTTTTGGAGGAATCTCCATATCATTTTTCATAAAGGTTGGACTAGATGGCATTCCCACCAGCAGTGAAAGAGTTTCTATTTCTCCACATCCTCCTCAGCACTACCTGTTCTCACACTTTCTGATGTGTGCCAATCTCTGTGGCATGAGATGGTACCTCATATTTGTTTTGATTTGCATCTCCCTGATGATTAGTGATGTGGAGCATTTTTTCATGTTCCTTTTGACTATTTGTATTTCTTCTTTGGCAAAGTGTCTGTTCACTTCTTCTCTCCATTTTTTGATGGGATTAGATGTTTTTTTCTTGTAAAGTTCTGTCAGTGCCTTGTATATTTTTGATATTAGCCTCTTATCTTATGGGAATTGGGTGAATAGTTTCTCCCACTCAGTGGGTGGCTCTTGTATCCTGGGCACTATTTTCTTTGAGGTGCAGAAGTTTCTCGGCTTAATCTATTTATCTGTGCTTCCATTTGTTTGGAGAGTGCAGTTTCCTCCTTAAAGATGCCTTTAGTCTCAATGTCATGGAGTGTTTTACCTAGCGTTGTTCTATATACCTTATAGTTAAAGGTCTGATATCAAGGTCTTTAATCCATTTGGATTTTACCTTCGTTCATGGTGTTAGCTGGGGGTCTAAGTTCGCTTTTTTGCAAGTGGCTAATCAGTAGTGCCAACAACACTTGTTGAAGAGGCTTTCCTTGCTTCGTTTAGGATTTCTTACTCCTTCATCAAAAACTAGATCATTATATGTCAGGGGAACATTCTCCGAGTACTCAAGCCTATTCCACTGATCTGAGGGTCTGTCCTTATTCCAATACCATGCTGTTTTGATAACTATTTCTTTGTAATACAGTTTAAAGTTGGAAAATGTAATGCCTCCCGTATTCCTTTTCCCAAGGATTGTTGTAGCTATTTGAGGGTGTTTATTGTTCCAAATGAATTTCAGAAGTGTTTAATTCACTTCTTTGAAGAATGTCATGGGTATCTTTAGAGGGATCATATTAAATCTGTACGATGCTTTGGGGATTATTGCCATTTTAATCATGTTAATCCTGCTCATCCATGAACAGGGTATGTGTTTCCATTGCCACATATACTCTCTTATTTCTTGGATCAGGGTTTTATAGTTCACTTTCTATAGGTCCTTCACATCTTTAGTCAAGTTAACTTCAAGATATTTGAGTTTGTGTGGCACTAATGTGAATGGGGTTGTCTTCTTAATGTCCATTTCTTCCCTATCATTATTGTGTTTTTGTTTGTTTGTTTGTTTTGGGGGTCACACCCGGCAGTGCTCAGGGGTTACTCCTGGCTCTACACTCAGAAATCACTCCTGGCAGGCTCGGGGGACCATATGGAGTGCTGGGATTCAAACCACCATCCTTCTGCATACAAGACAACACCTTACCTCCATGTTATCTCTACACCCCCCATCATTATTGATGTATAAAAAGGCCATTGATTTTTGCGTGTTAATTTTGTAGCCTGCCACATTGCTATATGAATCTGTTGTTTCTAGAAGCTTTTTGGTAGAGTCTTTAGGGTTTTCTAAGTAGAGTATCATGTCATCTGCAAACAGTGAGAGCTTGACTTCTTCCTTTCTTTTCTTGATATTTTTTTCTTGCCTAATCACTATAGCAAGTACTTCCAGTCCTATGTTGAATAGGAGTGGTGAGAGAGGACAGCCTTGTCTTATACCAGAAATTAGAGGAAAGGCTTTTAGTTTTTCCCCATTGAGGATAATATTTGCCATTGGCTTGTGGTAGATGGCCTTAACTATATTGAGAAAGGTTTCTTTCATTCCCATCTTGCTGAGATTTTTTATCAAGAATGGGTGTTGGATATTATAAAATGCTTTCTCTGCGTCTATTGATTAAATAAAAATAACGTGATTTTTATTTTTCTTGTTGTTGATGTTGTATATTATGTTGATAGATTTATGGGTGTTAAACCATCCTTACATTCCTGGGATGGAACCTACTTGATCATAGTGAATGATATTCCTGATGAGGCATTGGATCCTACTTGCCAGGATTTTGTTGAGGATCTTTGCATCTGTGTTCATCAGCGATATTGGTCTATAATTTTCTTTTTTGGTAGCATCTCTATCTAGTTTTGGTATCAAGGTGATGTTGACTTCATAAAAGCTATTTGGAAGTGTTTCCGTTTTTTCAATTTCATGAAAGAGTCTGGCCAGGATTGGTAGTAGTTCCTCTTGAAAGTTTTGAAAGTACTCGTTAGTGAATCCATCTGTGCCTGGGCTTTTGTTTTGGGGCAGATATTTGATTACTGTTTTAATTTCCTCAATAGTGATGGTGGTGTGTAGATATGTTACATCCTCCTTATTCAACCGTGAAAGGGTATGAGTCCAAGAATTTATCCATTTCTTCCAGGTTCTCATGTTTAGTGGCATAGAGTTTCTCAAAGTAGTCTCTGATTACCCTTTGAATCTTTGCAATATCTGTAGTGATATCCCCTTTTCATTTCTGATATGGGTTATCAAGTTTCTCTCCCTCTCTTTCTTTGTGAGTTTTGCCAGTTGTCTATCAATCTTGTTTATTTTTTCAAAGAACCAACTTCTGCTTTCGTTGATCTTTCAGATTGATTTTGGGGTTTCCACTTCATTGATTTCTGCTCTAAATTTTGTTATTTTCTCTGTCTCCCTATTTTTGGCTCCTTTTGTTGATCATTTTTTAATTCTATAAGCTGCATCATTAAGCTATTCAAGTATGCCCCTTCTTCCTTCCTGATGTGTGCTCGCAAAGCTATAAATTTTCCTCTCAGTAACACTTTTGCTGTGTCCCATAGGCTCTGATAGTTTGTGGTTTCATTGTCATTTGTTTACAGGAAAGTTTGATTTCCTCTTTGATTTCATCTCAGACCCACTGGTTGTTCAGTAGTAGGCAGTTTAATTTTCAGGTATTAAAGTTTTCTTCTGTGTCCCTTGTGTTCACATCTAATTTCAGAGCCTTGTGGTTAGCAAAGGTAGCCTGCAAACTTTCTATACTCTTGACTTTATGGAGGTATGTTTTATGTGCCAGCATGTAGTCTATCCTGGAGAATGACCCAGGTACACTGGAGAAGAAAGTGTATCCAGGTTTCTGGGGGTGGAGTGTCCTATATATATCTACTAGGCCTCTTTCTTCCATTTCTCTTTTTAGGACTAGTATATTTTTGTTAGGTTTCAGTCTGGTTGACCTGTCAAGTGCTGACAGGGCCGTGTTGAAGTCTTCCATTCCATAATTATTGTGTTGTTATTGATATCCTTTTTCAGATTTGTCAACCAATGTATTAAATATTTTGCTGGTCCTTCATTGGGTGCATATATGTTTAGGAGAGTGATTTCTTCCTGCTGTACATATCCCTTCATTAGTAAAAAATATCCATCTTTGTTCCTTGCAACTTTTCTGAGTGTAAAGTTTGTGTCATCTCATATTAGTATGGCCACTCCAGCTTTTTTTAAGGGTGTTGTTTGCTTGGATGATTTTCCTCCAGCCTTTAATTTTGAGTCTAAGTTTGTTCTGATTATTCAGGTATGTTTCTTGTAGGCAGCAGAAGGTTTTGATACATTTAGCCACTTTATGTTTCTTAATGGATGCATTTAGTCCATTGAGAGTGATAATTGTCATGGGATTCAGTGCCATGTTTGTGTAGAAGTTTGGTGTGTCTGTTGGTCAGTCTTCTCTTAAAATAGACCTTTCAGTTTTTCTTTTAATGCTGGTTTTAGGTCCGTAAAGTTTCTGAGCTATTGTTTATCTGTGATGGTATATATACTTCCTTCAAACCTGAAAGTGAGTTTTGCTGGGTGCAGTATTCTAGGCGAAGGATTTATTTCATTGAGGTTTGTCACTATGTCCCACCACTGCCTTCTGGCCTTGAGTGTTTCTTGTGGCAGGTCTGCTGTAAATCTCAAGGATGATCCTTTGAATGTAATTTCCCTTTTTGATCTTGCTGATTTCAGTATTCTGTCCCTATCTGTGGGTTTCATCATTGTGACTAGGATATGTCTTGGGGTGTTTTTCCTGGGGTCTCTTCATTAGTACTTTCTGGCATGCAGGATTTGGTCGCATGTATTCTTTAGCTTTGGTAGTTTCTCTGTGAAGATGTTCTTGACTGTTGATTTTTCCTGGAGATTTACTTCCTGGGACTCCAAAGATTCTTAAGTGGTTTCTGTTGAGCTTATCAAAGACTTTTATTTTTATCTGTTCACATTCAAATCATTGAATGTTTGAGGTCTTTCTGATAGATGAAAATTTTCTAAGGATAAATAGTAGAGTTCTCAAGAACATAAACCAAATATTTTATGGGGAAGTGTTACCCCTCCTATAGCCAAATGCTAATCTCACCTGGTGGTCAAACCAATGCACATCTGGGTGGTGTCTATGCTTGGTAATTTAAGGGGTTGCCTCAGGGGAGAGCAGAACAGAAGAAGCAGTAAAAAAGACACAGCAGGGGGAGAGAGATGAGGAGACAGCATGGATGCAGAGGCTGTTTAGCTTAGAAACCACACATGGTAGTTAAGATTCTTATAATAAAACTTCATGTCTCCTGAAATCTGACGACTGTGGACCATTTCTTTGCTGCTATCCTGAACCCTCAAACCAGCTTGCTTAAAGGGGCTGGAGGCACCAGGTCCATCCATGAACACCAAGGATGTTATAATTAATATTTAATACAACAAATTGGCACTTGAACATGGATTTGAACCCGGGATCCAAGAAGACCACAGTGATGATGGTGAGTGGAGACCTGGTCTTGTAGTTAATCTTGGCTCTTTTCTGCTGGAGTGAGATTGGAGAGTCCAAAACTTTGGGCCACTTGGCACCTTATCTAAACATGACAGAGACCCCTTCTGGCGGCAGAGCGATTAGTGAAGTAAGGAAGCTAAAAGCTTGGAGCACCCCCATCAGAGGCCCAGGACTGCGATTTTTCTGCAACTGGTCCTTTTCCCAAGGACCTCAGCCACCCAATTTGCAGAAATTTATAGAGGCCACTGATTGTAAAAAGATGATAAAAAAAAGACTTTATTGATGGCGAACTGACATCTGAATGACGATCTACAGCCCCTGACATGAATTCCAGCCTGGGAACTAACAGACTTTCAGGTTAAAACCACCTTACTTTAAACTCCCAGAAGGTGGTGGCAGTGGCAGGGGTGGGGGAGCTCCCAATTGGGCAAGAGGCGGGGCACACAGGGCTCCAGCCTGGGACCACCTGCGGGACCCAGGGTTCCATGGAGCCAAACCCATGTGATAAGCCTGCACTCCCTAGTTGCCCATAGATTATCCGTGTCTGGACAACAATTTGGTAACGGGAAAAAAGAAGAAAATAGGAGAGAAAGTTCAGCCCAGCAAAGTCCAACAAAATCTGATTTTAAAACCTCCAGCATTTGAACTGTTAAAGGTTATTCTTTAATCCATTGCATCATTATCTTGCTGGTTTAAATGAGTTTGATAGTTTTTCTAATTAACATTTCCCTAATTGCATAATGTATATGGTGTACCTTTATGTAGTAGCCTGTTTTCAAACTGTATTTTCTGCATAAATGTTCTTGTAATTTTGTTTAGGAAAGGTTAATGAAAGGAACTACAGATGTTCCAGTATAAAAGTGCTTGGTTAAATAGCATTAAGAATTTTAAACTACAGGTATATTTTGCAGAAAAATTTTGTTTATGGAAAAGGCTGATGTTTTAATTATACACTTTAAACTTGGTTGCTTTTGAGGAATATTAGGGTTTCCCACCTTTGGCTGGCAGAGGTCAGGAAAACGAAAGTTTTAAAACCTTGTCTTTTTTTCTTTTTTTCAAACAAAGAACCTGGAGATGTTACCCTCCCCCAACTTTCTGCCTATCTCACCTGGAGAGGGAGACCCTACATAGCTGAAAGGGGTCTGTGGTTGGTAATTTAAGGGGTTTCCTGAAGTAGGGTGAGACAGATGCTCATGGAGATGAGAAGGAGCATTTGAAGAAGCAGGAGAGAGAGATCAGAGACAGCATAGATGCAGAGGCTGTTTAGCTTAGAAGCCACACGTGGTGGTTAGGGCCATATAATAAATCTCATGTCTCCTGAAATCTGACTGCTGTAGATCATTTCCTCGCTGTTATCCTGATACCCTCAGACACTTGCCTAAAGGGGATGGAGGCACAATCCATCCAACTCCATCATGCACCACCAAGGACTCCATAACTAATATTTAAAACAACAGGAAAGCATCTGAATTTTTTCTGTCACAACTTGTAATCCAGATGCCTGTAAGATGCCATTATATCTTAATAAAATCTTCTAAGCTTCTTCTCATTAGAACATGCTATCACACATGAAGTGGATAAGCATAAGGAAATCTTGCATGAGAAGGATGTAGAAATATAACAACAAAATATTAACACACAGTAGGTGAGTTGGTCATTCTCTGGGGTAAAACAGTCCACTGAAACCTGTGCATAGGTGCCTTATGATTGAGAGAAGGAATGGAAAATGCAAAGCATTTGCAGTCATCTGGGTGAATAGGAATATTATAAAAGCAGACATTAACATTTATTACAACCAGCTGCTAATCTTTAGGAATTGCTGCTGCAGGAGAGGGAAGGCCAGACTGGAGGATTCCCATTGAAACCATGGTAGCATTTACATTTCATAAGTCAATCAAGAGTTAACATTTGCCTGATTTCTTTTGTAATACAAAGACAGGAGAATTCCATTCTGAAAATGTTTCAATATGTCCCAATTTAAGTTGTTCCTCTGCTAAATTTATAAGCATCCTTAGCTTTATTTTGTTAAGTGGCTAGTGTGGGTGTCCACACAGGATAGTTAGCCCTCCTCTGAATGTGGAGTGGTGGTGAGCACTGTAACACAGTAGCCCTAATTTTTTTTAAAGATGCATGTTCTTTGAATTATGAGCTAGAGAAGTAGCTGAAGAATAATGAACTCAGTGCATCATTGTTCATGTAGATCTCAACACCATAAATTCAAGGACAAAGGAGCTACATAAGGCTGAAATGTGGCTATATTCCCTTCAGGGTCCATTCTTTTCAGCCATCTAGCATTTTATCGGATGGAAGAAGGTAAAGTGCCTACTCTTAGCAAGCCATAAAGTATCTCCTTCAGGGCCCAATTATGAGCCAGTATAAGGAAAAGATGATAGAAACATCAGCACCCATGTCAACAATTTTTTAAATTATTTTATATGTATCTCTATATTTATTAATGTACACAGTTTTTATAAGATTATATGTAAAGATCACTAGGGGATCTGCAGAGGCTGCAGAGGATTAGTGCTATCAAAATATCCAATCCTTGGGCAACTGGAGTAGACAAGCCTAACAAACAGAAGAAGCAATAGTTGGTCAATGCATTATCCTTTTATCAATGCCCATACTATTGATACTATGATAACTATTATTTCTCACATGTAATCATAATCATTACTCCCACATGCACACTGATTCCTTTAATAGTCAAACTGCTTCTTCCTAAGAGTAAGCCTACAGTGCCTAGTGGTATTGGTCTCTTTATTCTGATTTTAATTGGTAGGGACATTGAGCTGGTGTTATTGTGATGGTGTTACGCAGGGGATATCTAAGGCAGAACTTCCTGTAGTGGCAGTTTGCAACAAACTTTTGATTGTGGGCCTAAATGAATTGGGGGCCCTGATTTTGTGGAGTTTTGGGTTGAATCTCTGCACAACTTCCTGATAACTGTTGGTTGTTGGGTAGTCTATTGCCCAATGATCTCCACGGCATTGTGGGTAAAGTCCAGATGGTGATATCCAGATTGCAGGGCCAGGGACATTCCTTAAATCCCTGTGATAGTGGCTGAATTTTCCACAATTATAGCATCTACTCCTGGTTAGTGAGGTCTGAGTTTGTCCTCTTCTCCAGTTTCTCCAAACCCCAATGGAGTGACAATCTCTTGCCAAATGGTGTCTCCTATTACATTTTGGACAAGGTCCAGGTTGTGGCTCCAAAAATATATGGTGGGGTGTGGTTCTATATTCTCTGCACAGATAGCCTAATCCTGTAGACTGACTCTGTACTGTGTAGGCCTAAAGGACATTTACACATGCCTGATGTGAGGTGTGGGCATTTTCAAAGCCCAACTGTCTTATCAGATGTTGTGGGGTCTATTTTTCTCTCACTTCCCTTTGCACTGCATCTATTATTTCTTCTATAAGTTAAGCATAAGGCTTTGCAACACCCTGGGAAATTTTTATTTAGCTGCCCTTGAATTCTGCATCCATATTAATTCTCTCCCATGCACCCAGTATTATCACTTGGACATATGTTAGAATGGTACGAGGCAGAGTAACTTGCTTTTTGGTTTTCTCATATCCTCCCTTACCTATTAGCATGTCATACATCATTCTCCTGCTAGATCAACCTAAGATGTGTAGTTTGGTCTTGGCCTCATCAATATACCACACCCTCCACTGCAAGTACTGGGAAGGACTCGGGCATATTCTAGCCACTATTTGAAAACCTTGGAAGGGTTCAAAGTGCATTTTTACTCCAACCAATTAAATAGTCTTTACAATATGTAGAAGTGGATCCATAAGCACAGGCCTTTTTCAAATGGCCAGCTGAATTTATATTTAGCCTTTGGTAAGAGTGAAGCTCATGAGGCCTCGATCTTCTGGATTCTGACCTTATTCAATGCGGTGGAAAAGAATGTTTAGACTCTGAGTCTAAAGAGATTTTTTTTGGGGGCCACACCCGTTTGATGCTCAGGGGTTGCTCCTGGCTAAGCACTCAGAAATTGCCCCTGGCTTAGGGGGACCATATGAGACACTGGGGGATCGAACCGTGGTCCTTCCTTGGCTAGGGCTTGCAAGGCAGACACCATACCTCTAGCACCACCTCACCAGCCCCTCTAAAGAGATTTTTAACCCATTCATCATCTGAGGTGCTGGAGTTTGAGTCATGCCTGAGAGATGCAGTTCTCTCTGGGCTGCCACTAATAGTAATTGAAATATTATCAGCCCTAGGTTGGGTTTGAGATCATGCCCAAGTTTCTACTGAAAAGACACTTCTCCCCTCTGATGGTATTACTTCGATGGAATTCTCTTATATTAGGGGAGAGGGAATTACGCTCACTCTCTGTTAAATTTTATCTAGGCTCTCTTTTTTCAAGGCATAGGCACAAGAGACACTGAGAGGGTAACATTTGCAGTTAAATTCAGTCTGGTCTCCTTTATGGAGAGGCTTAAGGGGGTAATATTTTTAATAAATTTGGTGAATATGGTATTATTTCTTATTATCATTATTTGTAGGTATATATTCCAGAATGTCATTACCCCTAATAATATGAGTAGCAGTAGCTCTTTGAAAGACGTGGAAAAAGGCAAAAGATTTTCATTAAATATCCATTAGATCAGCATAGATTTAATCCACACAGGATTAGGGCTTTAATCCATGAGGGGATCATAGCTTTGATCCACAGGATCATGACTTGGATTTCCCAGAGGACCATCTTAGTTTTGTCCCTGTTCTGGGTGCTACTGTCCCAGCCAATCACAACCCCAACAAGAGAGGGTTAGAAATAGAGTTTAATAAAAGGAAAGGCAAGGCAGGGAGGTTAAGGGCCTTACAGCAAACCCCTGGGGCTTTTATCTTTCTGGGCCAAGTGCCCCCCAGCTGCAGTTACAAGGAGTCCCTCAGTCTTGTCTCTTAAAGGGACAGAGCCCTCTTATGGCTAACCAGGGGCCATAAAAGTCTCTGTTCCCTTATATGGTGGGCCACGCTTTTCTAGGAATTCCTGGTGGGCAGCACGCAGAGCAAGCTGAGCTCTCATCTGCAAACTAGAGGGACTGGACAGAGTGATCTTCCTGCCTTAGCCTCAAAGGCTGGAAGTGGGGGGAGCCCCACTCAGCCAGAGATCAGAGAGCTGCGTGCTGTGCTGTGTAAAACACTCCCTAATCAGCCTTATGTCAAGGCCCCCGCCCCTCTGCTAACCGCAGTGACAAGTCCCAGGAGCGCACCTTGTCAGGCTGTGAATAAAGTTCAGGCAGCTCAGTTAATTACCCTGACACCGGCAGCCCCCAAGCTGTCTAATGAACAGAGAGAGGCCCGGGTCTGAGCAGGCACAGCGGCTACCCCCAGGAACCCTGCGGCTTTTTTTCAGGTTGTCACATTCAAAAGCAGAAAGGCCTCCAGGACATCAGGGCTGCAGGTAGGGGTCAGCCACACCCCTTGTTCCCCCAATCTTGTTCCCCATAGGCACCATTTTGCAAAGGTGACATCATAAAGCACAAACAGTGTTTCTGTCAATCTAGACCCTGTTTGGAACTGACTCCAGGTACCAGGGAAGATCTACATCACTGTCCATCCTTATTCATCCCTGTCCAGTCAAGACCCTTCAATCCAACCTCAGCCCCTTACTGCCGAACCCACAGGTGAATGCTCAGCCCACCGGGTGATCTGAGTTCTTTCCTCTAGTTTCTTATGTTGTTATGGTTCCAAACACACTTGGGGTGAGGGGCACTCAGCCCTCTCAAGGCTTCCTTCTGGCTCAGCACTTAAAAATCACTCGTGGTACTGTTCATGGGACCATTTGGAATGCCAGGGGTTGAGCCCCTGCTGGCTGTGTGAAAAGCAAATGCCTTACCCACTGTACTATAAATAGATCCAGCCCCACAAAATATACTTGTTTGTTTGTTTTGGGGTCCACTCACGTGGTCCCCCTTCAGCTGTTCACAAAGTGGCTCATGTACCCAGAACCACAGGACAGAGAAATAGCTAAGGATGAAACCAGAATGTCCAGGTTTGGGAGTCAGTCACATTTGGGCTTCAATCTTGCTTGGACTTTTATAGCCGTTTGACCTTGGCCAAGAGAATTCAGGTCGTTGAGTTGCTTTTTCCTTCTCGACACGTTGTGGGGGAATAACAGTCTCATTGCTCAGCAATTGTGTGCTATGGGTACATAAATACAAGTCAGATATTTCATAGGGTCCCACAAACCCCACTCATGACTCCCAAATTAGAAAGTTCTGAGAGCTGGGAACATATTTCATAACTTGCTTGGCAGAAAAATCTCATCTGACTCAGTCGCTTGGCAACAAAATATGACTTGGGCTGATGTAGAACTTTCCCCAGTTTTTATTGTGACTATTGATGTGTTTTCACTGCAGAAATACTGATGTGCTTGATGACAGGGTAGTGCCTCAATACTCACTCCTAGCAATGTTGGGTAGCACCAACGTCATGCAAGATTGGCTAAATTACCTTCCTGTTCCCTAGAAAAGGTGAATTCCGGGCTTCAGGTGGCTCTCAGCATTTTTTAGAAGTGAAGGCAGAGAGCATAGACTGATAGTTGCCCCTGACCATATAGACTGCCCAGTGTTCATATGTCCTTATTTGTCATGGCTCAGACTTTTCAAAGCCACACACAGGGATATGTTGGCATTATAGGCTGTGCTCAAGAGTCATTTAGCACTACCCCCCTCCTAGTTTTTCAAGCATCTTTTCAGTAGAAATCAGCTCTTTAGCTGCTCCCAGCTCTGCTATTATTGAGTAAAAGCTAGAAAACAATACCCATTGATGCACATATATTCTGCCAGTAACACATATCCAGGACCCTATTTCCTGCCCTCCTAGCATCTTCCTTGTCGGGAAAATAACATGGGGCAGAGTACAGGGAACAGGACCATGGTTTGCCACTTCCAGAAAGAGCTGCCCAGGTTCCCCTTGGGTCAAACAAGATCACTGGGATTTAGGAAAAGCAGATTATATGGTCTATAGTTGCCGCTTCAGAGACCCAGGAAGAGTCCCCAGAGTGTCTGAGCATAGGAATGTGGGGAGAACTGCAGAGCCCCACAATAAGAGAGGGGTACAAACAGCTCTTTGTCACCAAGGTGGTGAGAGAGCACCCCTCGCTTAGCAGCTGGTCTAGACATCTCGCTGCAGTATCTGATCTTCCCTGCAATGGGGGATGATGTGATGCTAAGCTTTTCCAGTCAAAGATAGGCATTTCAGGGTCACAGACACACTACAGCAAGGAAGGAGTTACCTTGCATATGGCCAACCCGGGTTTGCTTCTTGGCATCCCCATATGGTACCCTGAACCTCACCAGGAGTGATCCAGGAGTATGGGATCTCAGCTTCCAGTTTTGCACAAGAAACCAGAGAGAGTCACGGGAAAGGGTGCATTTTAGCTAGGGGTTGTTGAGCGTCTTCTTGGATCTGACTGAGCCAGCTAAGCTTCTCCTCTCTGCTACATTCCCTGCTACTTTTATTAGCCAGAGTTTAACATAAATTACCTGATGGTCAGGCTTATGTAATTAAGGGGTTCTTGTGCTAAGCAACTCAGAAAAGGTAAAAGGAAAAAGTAAAGTGATTTTTAGAGGTATATGACAACTTTGGAGCATAGAGCCAGGAGTAAGCCCTAAGCACTGGCAGGTATGACTCAACCAAAAAATAAAATAAATAAAGTTGCAGTTTCTGAAAAGAGTAAGATCAGGCTGGCCTCAGAGTCCTCCCTGAGGGACTCTAAGTGTGGATAACCAGTGATTCTCTCAGTAGTCCCAGGGCCCACCAAGTCCCCTGGGCCTGAGCCTGTCATCCCTCATATTTAACCCTGGGTTTTGTTGGGGGTTCTCTTTGGTTTTCTTGTGGGATTTTTTTAGTAGTTGCTTTTCTGGCACTTAATTCCTAAAGCAAAACATAATCAATGCACCCACTTACTAACACAAAGGTTGATTCTACCCATTTTCTCACTGCTGAGCCTCCCAAAGGAGCCATGTGTTCCAGGCACCCAGAAAGCCTCATCCAGGTCTGCAGAGGAGCCTTTGTGTGCCCCCTACTTCCTGAGCCTCAGTCAGCTGCCATTCAGGGGCCAAACCCTCCTGTGTAGCCAGCCCCTCCCTTCTTTGCTCCTCCAGCCCAGGCCTTTTCATTTCCCAAAGGAAGCAATAAAGATTCCAATCAATGACAAAGATGACTAAATTCCAGGGTTTCTTATACCACCCCACAGTGGAGGGACGCAGCAGTGACCACAGATGATGAGGTGAAGCTTGGGCAGAGCCATGGGAATTACAGCATATCACCTGGAACCTGTGGATCTGCACACAGCACAGAAAACCAGTATGAACAGCAGTGGGCCAGGCTTCCACAAATGCAGCCAGTAGCCTCAGCGAGAGGATGGGGAGAGGGATCCTTAATTTGCCCCCATCTCGTGCTGCAGGTGGAGAAGGAGAAGGCCCTGACATCATGAGATGTCCAAGAACAGTGGAGAAGGTGAGATGTGAGAAGCTAAAACAGAAGAAAATGCTGTTTGCAGTTGAGGCCCTGAACTAGACACTGGGAGGGCCTACAATGTGTTTCAGGGGCTGAACACTGTGTCTGGGCCAAATCTCAGCTCCCTGGGTGCCCCCTGCCTTGTTCCTATATAGCTTCTTTCTGACCTGCCAAATTCAAAATCAAATTTTCACAGTCTGAGTTAGTTCCTGAGGTAATAGGGTCAGGGAGGAGCATCCTGAAAGCTCCCAAGATGACTGCCTGGAGATGCAAAAGAGGAGACAGCTGAGCTCTTGTTCCCTCTTTTTAGGACCACATCTGTTGCCTAATCCTTAGCATGTGGAGTAGTTTGGAGACTGAGGGGATCAGGGAGTCCTAGAGATCGAATTTGGGGTCTCACATATTCTGGGCATGTGTCAGGGCTCTGAGTTGTTTTCCAGTTTCAAAGTCTAGGGTTTTTCTTTTGTTTGTTTTTGGTCCACACCTGGGGGTGCTCAGGGGTTACTCATGACTCTGCACTCAGGAATCACTCCTGGCAGGCTTGGGGTATCCTATGTGATGCCAAGAATCAAACATGGGTCAGACACATGCAAGGTAAATGGCCTCCCTGCTGTGCAACCACTCTGGCCCCTAATCTGGGTTTTGTTTCCCACAGAGTGTTCAGTTTAGACAGACCTCACTAAGCGGAGTCCTCCACTGCTCAGAACCCAGAACTTGACGCTCCCACTTCATTCCCTTCTTGGCCTCTAGGCATGCCCCAAGAGCATTTCCTGGGGAGCTCTCCAGCCTCACTACTTGTGCTGGGGGACGGGGAGCAGCTGAGCACCATCTGGGGGTGTTGAGATCAGGCAGAAGGAAGTGAAGACGCATCTCCTGATTAGTGACAGGTGCGAATGCTCCCTGACAGAGCAGTTCCTAGTAATAGTAACAGCTCTGGGCCCCCGACAGGCCCCACACCACCATTTCAGCACACTGCCAACTCAGAGGGGGGGGGGAGGAGGGTGAGAATTGGCACTGGGGGTGATGGGTAAAGCCTGGAGTAGGGAGAAGCAGAGCTGGAGAAACCCAGAAAGCAGAAACAG
Source organism: Suncus etruscus (assembly GCF_024139225.1). NCBI lineage: Eukaryota > Metazoa > Chordata > Mammalia > Eulipotyphla > Soricidae > Suncus > Suncus etruscus. Next base: position 47,437,061 of record NC_064862.1, on the reverse strand, counting down.
GAACACAGGGACAGAGACCAGGGCAGGAGTGGAGACAAAGATGGGAGCCCACCTCACACTCCTGTGTATTTTGCAAGCTCAGTGCAGACCCCATAAGGGAAGGAAGAGAGAGGTGCCCCCACAAGTTCCCTGGGGATGATAAATGCTGAGAGTCCATGCTAGGATCTAGGATATTCTGCCTCACTCACCCAGGAGAAACTCACCTTTCTCTTCTGGTCAAGATTTGGGGGCTCAAAGCGGGAAAATTTCTTTCAACAGACAAATCTTCCTGAAACTTAAATGTGGCTTTTTCTATTTGGAAGATAACCGTTTTCTCACCCCTATTACTTCAGTTCCAGGAGAAACAAGGCTAGCGCATCACGGAGAAGTTGAGAATCAAGAAAAGATACAAGAAAGAACAAACCCCCAAGTAGAATCACATCCCCCACTCCACATGATAAGCACCACTAGGCTTGACCACAGGGCTTGACTTTCAGTTCTTTTTGTCAATGCCAATGGCTGAATAATTACCTTTATCATTACAATAAGGCACCACCACGTGGGTTTTCTGAGGCATGGCTTGACATCCTAGTTCTGTGAGTGCAAAGGTTCCAATACAGGAGGCAGTTTTTTCACTGAGATCAGCTACATGTGAATATTTAGGGTCCATGAAACTGGCTGCTGAGAATAACGCGATGATAAATATCTTCCTGTTCACTGGTTATTAAATTTCTCCAGGAGATATTTAAAGGAGATTTATTGTGCCAAAGGCTGTGAATGTTTTAATGCCTCAAAGATATTGTTGTGGGGGACTTATGTCAAGTGGGGAGAACAGACGTGGCAGCCTTAAAAGCAGAGTTCACTGTTGCCCTCTCTCTCCACCTTGGTCACCTGGGGCATACTGAGTCCTTCACGAGACAGTCCCATGTCCCTGCATTATACAGATCTGAGTTCTTCATGACACAGACCCAAATCCCAGCATTGTAGAGACCTAAGTCCCTCATAATACTGAGCCGGATCCCTGCACAATATAGACCCAAGTCCCTCATGATACAGACCCGAGTCTTTCATGATAAAAACCTGAGTCCTCACTATACAGATTCAAGTCCCTCATGATACAAACCCAAGTCCTTAATGATACAGACCTGAATCCCTCATGATACAAACCCAAGTCCCTCATGATAAAGACATGAATCCCTCATGATACAAACCCAAGTCCCTCATGATAAAGACATGAATCCCTCATGATACAAACCCAAGTCCCTCATGATAAAGACATGAATCCCTCATGATACAGACCTATGTCCCTGCATGAGATAGACCCAAGTCCTCCTGATACAGATCTAAGTCCCTTATGATACAGACCCCAAATCTCTGCAGAAATAGATCTGAGTCTCTCATGATACAGACCTATGCCCTTGCATGACACTGACCTGGGTCTTCATGACACAGAACCAATCCCTCATGATACTAATTTTTCATGATACAGACAAATGTCCCTCATTATACAGACCCAAATCTCTCATGTTATAGACTTGAGTCCCTCATGATGCAGATCTGATTCTCTTAGATACAGACCCAAGTCCCTGCATCATACAGACATTGCATTCTGAAAAGATTGGGGTCTACTTCTTCATGATGGAGGAATGCTCACTTTTTCCTCCACCACATAGAGTTTAGATAGTTTCCCCAAATGTCCCTCAATAATCTGTCACTAGGGTGCTGTGCAGGCGATGAGGTTGGGAATGTGACTGGTTCCATAGACCTTCTTGACATGATCTTTTCTCTAGTCTCTCCTCAGGGATGCCTCCCGACTCTGAGCCTGGAGTTCTCTATCTTTAAGACTTTATGGACCTCTAAGATGGGTCCTGGGTCTTGGAAACCTTCATGCCCTTGGATGGTTTAAGTTCTATTGAGTTTGTGATATAAGTTACCAGGACCCCCCCCCCACACACCTTTCAGCCTTCAGCAATTGAATGGAGATGAGGCAACATGGATTTGTGTGTTGATGCCTCTCTGTACCAGAGTGTCAAGCTAAACTTCAAGAAAATGTCATATCTGTTTATAACTGAAACCCAACTACAATCATGCGTGTAATCATGGTGCTTAAATAAAGATTTTATATTAAAAAATAAAATAAAATGATGTGGATGAAATACTTCCAGGGCAGCGGACTCCTATGCCTGGAGCACAGGACTCCACTTGGATGCTGGTGGACATCTCAGAGTGACTTACGTAAAGTGGAAAGGGAGAGCCCAAAAAGTAAACATACCACTTCTTCTCTATCCATCTCTGCCATCCAAGAAATGGCAGTGTGGGGAGGTCTAGCATTGTGAGTCTTGATCTTTGCAGAATAGGACAGTCTGTCCTAGACCTCTAGGCCTCCCAGCTCTGTTGCCTTTTTGTCAGAGAAAACTTTCACAAGGAGATGAGTAGAGAAGTAAACACAGGTTTTATCTGGAAGTTCTGAGGAAGGGGAGAGAGAGAGAGGATAAGAGAATATGTGCAAATATTTATAAATTTATAACTATATTCAACTTTTGGACAACTAGAAATAATAGCAACCAAACATTAGCAATGTTCAAGCACAGGGGCTTGTATCTCAGCCCTTGGAATGTGACTCTATGGCCCTCCTATTACTCAAACATCAGCATATAACATGCCTGCAAAATCCCATCACTCTCCCCAACACTGGCATTTCAGAAAAGTGAAGACAAATAAATGTTACAGAAATTTTTGGTGGACAAAGGAAGACCCGCATTGTGTCTATCCTGTGATGAGCTCACTCAGGGCCCCAATGGCCACCATTGAAGAGATAGTTATGAATAAAAGTATGGCCAGAATCTTAGGTCCCCCAATGTGCCTAAAGATCCTTTCTTTATGCTGTTTTTTTTTACTGTACCTTTATGCAAAGTTTTCTTCACATCAAGAAAGCTTTCTCAATTTTGTCTGCCAGTTCTTAGAAACCAATCAATTGGAGTCTTTTGATCAGAAATTGATACATTCTTCTCTTTCTTTCTTTCTTTCTTTCTTTCTTTCTTTAACTTTCTTTCTTTCTTTCTTTCTTTCTTTCTTTCTTTCTTTCTTTCTTTCTTTCTTTCTTTCTTTCTTTCTTTCTTTCTTTCTTTCTTTCTTTCTTTCTTTCTTTCTTTCTTTCTTTCTTCTTTCTTTCTTTCTTTCTTCTTTCTTTCCTCTTTCTTTCTTTCCTTCTTTTTTTTTTTTTTGGTTTTTGGGCCACACCCGTTTGATGCTCAGGGGTTACTCCTGGCTATGAGCTCAGAAATCGCCCCTGGCTTGGGGAGACCATATGGGACGCCGGGGGATCGAACCGCGGTCCGTCCTACGCTAGCGCTTGTAAGGCAGACACCTTACCTCTAGCACCACCTTCCCGGCCCCTTTCTTTCCTTCTTTCTTTATTTCTTTTCTTTCTCTCTTTCTCTTTCTCTTTCTTTCTTTCTCTCTCTTTCTCTTTCTTTCTCTCTCTTTCTTTCTTTCTCTCTCTCTTTCTTTCTCTCTTTCTTTCTTTCTTTCTCTCTCTCTTTCTTTCTCCTTCCTTCCTCTCCTTCTTCCTTCCTTCCTTCCTCCTTCTCCTTCCTCCTTCCTTCCTCCTTCTTCCTTCTTCCTCCTTCCTTCTTCCTTCCTTCCTTCCTTCCTTCCTTCCTTCCTTCCTTCCTTCCTCCTTCCTTCCTTCTTCCTTCCTTCTCTTCCTTCTTTCTTTCTTTCTTTCTTTCTTTCTTAGCCACACCCAGCAGTGCTCAGGAATACTCCTGACTCTATGCTTAGCAATCACTCTTTGAGGTGCTTGGGGAACCCTATGGAATGTCAGGGAACTAAACCAAGTCGACCATACAAAATAAATGCCCTAAATGCTGTGCTATGGCTCAGGCCTCTGGTCTGTTCATTTTTAATATAATGTTTTTACACAGATTTGTTCCTTCAACTAATTTTTAAATTTTTTGTGAGTTTTATTCTTTTTCTTTTTCTTATTTTGCAGTGTTTTGTTATTCTTCTTTTCCACTTATACCGATCATTTCTATGCTATTTTTTATTCCACCAATCATTACCTTCTGTTTCCTCACATATATAATTAAATACATGCTTCACTAGTCAATGAAAAAAAATGCCAAGAATTCTCTTCTTCCTCATCCCCGGTTGAATTCAAATTGTTTCCCTTCCCCACTTATTCTGTACATTATCTTTTCAAACCCATTTTACTTATCCCTTCTCCCCCTCTACTCCCCAAAGTTCTAGATCTTCCCAAGACAGTATTTTTTAATAATTAGTTTTATACAATAGTAGGTTTTCTTCTAATATTGTGTCATTTATATGTCAAGATTTTTATTTAGCAGACTCATTACACATTCCAAGAAACTCTATAATTATCCATTTAAATTTAACTATATATAGGTTGATTATTTCTTCTCTCTCTTTCTCTCTCTCTCTAATACACACACACATACACATACACACACACACATACACACACACACAAACACACACAGTGGAGATCCAGAGACCAGGCCACTCCCAGTAATGCTTATACTGGTGGTTTCATAGTTTAGCAATGAAGTACTACCTGAGCACCAGCAGTGCTTGGGAGGATCAAGCACCACACTGACAGTATTTAGGTAGTATCCAGTGTCAAAGTTGGGGTCTTGCACATACCACACCTGTGTTCAACCACTTAAATTCTCTCTGCTGTGCCTGACTCATTTCTATGATCTGAATCTTCCTTTTAATACTGTTCTTGGGTGGTTGACTCATTGTTTGGGGTAGCAGTAGGGCCACATCTGGCTGTGCTTAAGACCTACTGCTCCTGGTTCTATGCTCCAGGACCCCTAGTGAGGCCCTTAGGATCCTATGTGGTGCCAAGGATCAAACTGAGGTTAACTGTATGTAAGAGAAACACCCTATCCACTGTACTATCCCTCTGGCCCCTGAGATAGTACACTAGTGAAGGTACTTGTCTGGCCTGCAACTGACCTCAGTTCAATCCCTGGCGCCACTTAGGGTCCCCGACCACAGAGCTAGGTGTATGCCCTGAACACTAATGGGTAAGACCTCAAACAAACCTTAACCCTAACCCATAGGATCCTTGGAGCCCAGCCATGAATGATATTTGTGCTCAGAGCCAGGAGTCAGCAACCCTGAGCACATCTAGGTGTGGCGCCAAACCAAAAATAAATAAAATAAATTCCACTCATGCTACTTCATCTCATGGTGACCTTGAATGAGTCTTGTAAACTCTTTCCATAATATAGAAACCCCCACAAGAGGTGTATCATCATAGAATAAAATGCATTAATATGTAATCAAGGATCAGAGACAAAGCATATGGTTGAGTCCAAATCCAAATCCCTAGTACCACCAGCAGTGACCAGTAGCACAGAGCCTGAAGTAACCCTGAGCCTATGCAAGTGTGGCCCTCACAGTCCTCACAATTCCATTATTTATATTTTTAGTTTTTGGGCTACATCCAGTGATCATTCCTAGCAGTGCTCAGGGACCATATGAGATGCCGGAGATCGAACTCAAGTCTGCTGAGTGCAAGGCAAGTGCACTTGCACTGCTGTCCCATCTCTTTGGCCCCCTGAATTTTTTTTTTAGCCAGTAAAGCTCTAGAAAAAGACTAATTTCCAAGAGTTTGTTATTCTTTCTGACTGTCAGAGTAGGGGATATTCCAAGATTCTTACCGACAGCCACTGAGACATGAACACACAATAGGACTCAGAGAATGTGGTTAAGAAAGGACTGGCAAGGCAGGTCAAACTGTGAGCTAAACCCACACTGCAGGACCACTGTCCCCAGGCTACCATGCTGGGAGATGCTGTGTACAGTGAAAATCCAGAACCATCTCTTGGTCCCTGTTCATATGAAGAATGATGGGGGGGGGGGGCTTGAGAAACTCGGTGCCCCAGGGAAGGAGATAGACTGTCTGGAGTCAGTACAGGTTCTTTCTCTCTCCACAGAGAAGGGGTCACTCATGCCCCAACAGACCAAGGCAGAGTGTTGACTAGAACCCACGCCCTGCTCAGGACCCGGCACCCGCCTGGTGCATTCTGAGAGAATCTCTGCCAACCTGCTTGACTGGATGGGCATTCTATTTCCTGCACAGAATTCCTGCCTTTCCTCCAGGCCTCACTTGGTGCCAGGTGCTCACAGGTTTTGGATGCTCCCCAGCACAGCTCCAGTGAGTTGAGCTGGGCAGTGCCTCTGTTGTAGCACCCCATCCTTCCCCAGGGGACCCTTCCAAGGTGCGCTTGGCTGGCCAGCTGCAGGCAAGTCTGGGAAAGACAAACAAAAGGTAACTAGAATGTGGCCCAGGGGACTCGTTAGCTTCCTGGAGCCTCCCCGAGAGTCCCGGGAGGAACCTTTGCTGGGAGTCTGTGATCAGAGGCAGGCGCAGCCCGGCAGCTGCTGGTACATGAATATTCCAGATAAGTGGCTCTGTGTTCCTGCAAAGCCAATGCTTGGGGCAGGTTTGTCTGTAAGGCCTCTGTGAGGGGCAACTTGTTGAAAAGGAGCTTCTCACTTGCTCCTGCTGGGAAGGAGCTTCTCACAGTGCTCCTGTTGGGGGCCTCGCCTTGACCAACCATTCTGTTCTCTCTTGTTCCTCTGTCTCTTCTGTTCACAGCACACTCAGAGCAGGAAGGGCAATCAAAACACACATACACAGCACATATAAGCATACATACACTCACATACACACATATGCACGCACATTCACACAAGCACAATCATATTCACACACTCACACACATAAGCACATGTACAGACATACATACACACACACGCTCACAAACTCACACACAAGCACACTCTCATAGGCATGTACACACACGAACATACACATAAGCACTCATACAAAAGCACATGCAGACATAGGCTGGAAGGGTGGGAGCTACACCGTGGCTAGGGGTCCTCTACAGACCAGCCACTTGATCCCTTATTGGACTAGGTTCAAGCCCGAGTCTTCCAGCTTCCAGGCTGTACGGCTTGGTGCATAGTGCCACACTCAGCTGGCTTTAATCTCCAGGTTATGAAATGGGGAGAGACAGTTTTCCCCACAGGGCAGTGGAAAAGGAAATGAGCCCTGGTCAGATCAGGGTGTGCATGGAGTGTCTGGGGGTGAGTCCCTGGGGTCCACAGGGAATTAAGGCTCTGTCACCATCTCCCCAAACACAGCTCAGCCTGCAGCCTGGCTGACAGGGCCACTTGACTTCAGAACAGGCCAACAGCCTGGTGCTGGCTCCACTCCAGCCATTCCTGAGATGCCTTTAAGAAGAAATGTCTGAAAATCTGTGTAGTTCACCAGCGACCAGCTCCGTGGAAATGTCTGTTAAAATCTTGTCTGCTCGAGATGGAAAGAGACGGAGCAAACACCAGAGTTTTGCCCACCCCCTGCTTCCCTCACTGTCCTCCTGGGCCTCATTCTTGGTCTCCGCCAACCCAGCCCTGGGAAATGCACATTGTTGTCGGGACAGCGGAGGGACTATGCAGAGGCCATATGTGTTCCATTAGATTATTGTTGAAAATACCCGCTGCTCTTTTCCGTGGAAGATTATTTCTCCCTGCCCCATTATTCCTGGCTGTTTGATGGGATTTAGCCAATGAAATACGAGCAGATGTGAGGCGTGGTTCCCCTAACCAGAGCATGGAAGAGATGTTGGATTTGAACCCAGTTTCCCCTCATAGATTCAAACCCAGTTTTTCCTCAGACATGAAACCATCAGGCCCCAGGTCAAGACATTTGTCTCTGGGGCTGGAAGGATGTTGCTATGGACAGCACTGAGGCTCTTCTCAAAGGACAGAATCTGAGGGAGAAACAAGCTGTGGCTATTATAGGCTCCTGAGCATTGGGGCCTAATTGTATAGAACAGTCACTCAGACGATACTGACTGACACACTGACACTACAGGAGGGGCCTTACAGTTAACATAATGCAATTAATACCCAGGTCCCTCCACTCAAATATCTGGTGACAACTGGGCTGAAAGAGAAATACAAGCAGGCAAACATAAATAAGGAGCTCTGTTCTCCCACCTTCCTTTCACAGCCTTCACTGATTCAAAATGGAGAAGGTGGAAGAACCAGGGAAACAGGAGAGTGCATATAAGGGATTTGCCTTGCAAACAGCTGACCCAAGTTTGAATCTCCAGAACTACCTATAGAATGCTGAACACTGCCCAGGAGTGATCCCTGAGCACAGAACCAGGAATAATCCTTGAGCATTGCTGGATGTAGCTCAGTGACAAACAAAATAAATAAAAATTAGGAAGGTTAAAAAAATGTGTTTTCCTCTGCTTCCTATTCTCCTCTAGCCATAAAATTTGCTCAGGACTTTCTGATTAGCCCCAGTTTTCCTCAAATAATGATTCTGTTTATCTCCAGAGAAAAGGAATTGGTGCTCTTTAAATAAGAATAGAAAACAGTGTCGGAATTAATCCCTAAGTAATTTAATCACCTTTGGTCAAGGCTCTTTGGAGTCGGATCAAGGAGTATCTATCTACTTATTGATTCTGGGACTGAATTTCTGGCCACACTCAGGTGACAGAGGGGACAGTCAGCATTTCACAGCACCGTCTCCTGCCTTCTCTTCTGGGAGAAGATTTGGATGGTAAACTTCCTTAGAACCCCTGGACCTTCCCACCCATCCCAGAGCACAGAGGGAAATTGAACCACCATAGGAGATACAACACATGTTTTCAGCTCCATGCTTCTCTCTCCCTGCATTCCTTTCTCCTGATTTAATCAACTTCCTCCTCTATGGGAAAGTGAGTCTTCTGGCTGGAGCTCCTGAATCGGAGGACTGAGCCCCCTACTTCTCCCTCAAACTGCAGTGAGGTTTGGGGCAGATCCTGTCTTCCTTTTGACTCTGTCTTATTATCAGAAGAACTTTTTATTCTCCTTGGGAACTCATATATATATTGGTTTTTGGGTCACACCAGGCAGAACTCAGGGATTACTCCTGGCTCTATGCTCAGAAATCTCTCCTGACAGGCTCGGGGGGACCATATGAGATGCCAAGATTTGGAACCACCATCCTTCTGCATGCAAGGCAAACGCCCTACTTTCATGCTATCTCTCCGCTCCAAGGGAACTCATTTATTTATATCAGTCATATGTTCAATAACCACTGAGATCTGGCACCTGTGTTCATGATATGTAGGTTCATAGAATAAATTAAAAGAGAGAGTGAAAAGAGTGTGAGAGGGAGCTCAGATTCTTTTTTCCCCATTTCTTTCTTTCTTTCTTTCTTTCTTTCTTCTTTCTTTCTTTCTTTCTTTTTTCTTTCTTTTCTTTCTTTCTTTCTTTCTTTCTTTCTTTCTTTCTTTCTTTCTTTCTTTCTTTCTTTCTTTCTTCTTTCTTTTCTTTCTTTCTTTCTTTCTCTCTCTCTCTCTTCTCTCTCTCTCTCTCTTTTCTCTCTTTCTCTTTCTCTCTCTCTCTCTTTCTTTCTCTCTTTCTTCTCTTTCTCTCTTCTCTCTCTTTCTCTCTCTTTCTTTCTCTCTTTCTCTCTTTCTCTCTCTTTCTCTCTTTCCTCTTTCTCTCTTTCTCTCTTCTCTCTCTTTCTCTCTTTCTCTCTTTCTCTTTTTCTCTCTCTCTCTCTCTCTCTCTCTCTTTCTTTCTTCTCTTCTCTTTCTTTCTTTCTTTCTTTCTTTCTTTCTTTCTTTCTTTCTTTCTTTCTTTCTTCTCTTTCTTTTTCTTTCTTTCTTTCTTTCTTTCTTTCTTTCTTTCTTTTTCTTTCTTTCTTTCTTTCTTTGTTGTTGGGTCACACCCGGCAGCACTCAGGGGCTACTCCTGGCTCTATGCTCAGAAATTGCCCCTGGCAAGCACAGGGGACCATATGGGATGCTGGGATTCAAACCACCATCCTTTTGCATGAAAGGCAAACGCCTTACCTCCATGCTATCTCTCCGGCCTGTTCCCCCTTCCTTAAAGTTTGCTCTTTTGCAATGTGATTTTATAGCAAGGCAGTGGTGCTGATCACTTTAGGCTTGATCATGTGATTTAATTGGCCAATGGAACAAGAAGAAATGCAGTGTTAGCAGAGCACTCCACAACTGGGAATTGAGTTTGCTCTGTGCTTGGATTCCTGAGGCCATCATAGGAATAAACCCAGGCTAGCCTGCTGAGGAGTGATGCACGTGACCCAATTACCCTCTGACCCTCGATGACAGTAGCATGGTCCCCAACTCAGACACCAGCTGACCCATCAACTGACCACAGATGTGCCAGAAAGAAGCCGAGAAGAACAGCTAAGCCACCCCAGACTGGGAGCAGAGCCCACAGACCCACACGCTCATGAATCACATGGGATAATGGTTATCTTTAGTCATTAATTTGAGGAATGATTTGTGACAGAGCCAAAAAAAAAAAAGGGCAAAACGTAAGAGTCCATTGAGGGGCCGGAGCTGTAGCACAGCAGGGAGTGCATTTGCCTTGCATGCAGCTGACCTGGGTTCAATCCCTGGCATCCCATAGGGTCTCACAGAAGTAATTTCTGAATGCAGAGCCAGAAGTAAGCCCTGAGCACTGTCAGGTGTGGCCCAAAAACAAACGAACAAAAAAAATTCTATTGAATATCTCTTCCTACAAAGTAAGACGTCAGTGTCAAGCCTGGGACTGCACAGGAGCTCCTGAGGGATCCTCAAGTGCATCAACAGGAGCCCTGATTACTATGAGTATACTCCCAAACAAATACACAAACTTATCACATAGATTTCCTTATGACATCCTGAACACAGCTTCTTGAGATAAGTAAGAGTCCCTTACTCACAGTGGAAGAAGCGGAGACTCTGAGGAGTAGATCAGAGACGTGGTCAGGCAGTGAGCAAATCTGGAGCTAAGACGGGCTTAACTGCAGAGAGAACCAGGTTGGTGAAGAGGAGTGTGGCCCTGACCCCCACAGGCTCAGCTCTCCTTTTCTGCAGCCCACATCATTTATTTACCTTCATTCTCCCTTCTCGGACCTTAGGAGAGCCGCACACTGCAGATGGCAAGGAGTGAGATGAGCCCAGGAAGCCTTTAGGAATATGGGGTCATGATGCAAGAAGGGATGAGAAAGGGGTCAGGACAGCCACTCGCAACAGCAATGCCTCATAAGTCAGGCTCAGGGGAGCTGCTTCCAAATGATCAATTCCAATCTCATTATGACCACAGCTGCCATTAACTCAGGAGCTAATTGCTATTAGCTTATAGACACGAGAGAGAGAGAGAAAGAGAGAGAGAGAGAGAGAGAGAGAGAGAGAGAGAGCAACAAAAACCCACGACGTGGAGCCCTCTCACAGCTTCAATGGCCGCATCGCTGTTATTAATGCCATCCGTCTATTAGCTTATGACTGTTGAGTTATTATAATTCTGTAGAAAGTCCTTGAACTCATCCATGCACATTTCATTATGGGGAGCAGAAAGCACCCAGAGGGTCAATATTTGCTCTTTTTATATGAAAGGTATAAGCTTGCTAACAAGCATCAAGAAGGCTGTGATGTGGAAGATGATTCTGTAAGCAAAGGACCTAATACAAGCAAACTGTGCTCAGCATTTTTAGACAATTAAATTCTTGGCAAGGGGCTGAGCAAGAATGTTTAGCACTGAAAAGGCCCTAGGAGACCTCGGTCAAGCTCTGGTTCCACTTGGGTTCACAGTGGACGGGACCGGGCAGGATGCACTCAGCCAGGGAGGTGGAAGTCAGGAAGGTCTCAGTTTTCTAGCATCTAAAGATGCCAAGGGCTCTGGATCACCACTGCTAGGCACAAGTCCTGTGGGATGCCTGATGTTCTTGGAGAAAAATACCTCCATGTTAAGAAGTGGGCCAGGCTGCAATCATTTAGTCCTTCCCCATGGCGAGCCAGCTGGGTGGAGAGCACATGACATATGTGAAATTAGACATATTTTCTGGATTACGGCACCAGGTCTCCTGGTCGATATTCAGAAGCCCGCCCTTAGCGGCGTCCAGCTGGGGGGGGTGCAGTGAACAAGTTCCCCCTTTATTTTGGTTTAACTCTGTCCCTGCTTCTTCCCAATTTGCCTCTGGCCACATCTGGAAAAATGTCAGCACTTGTTGCTAAGCACAATCTGGACCCCGGAGGTGTTTGCTTAATGCTCCAAGCAGTGCTGGAGCCAGGGCCAGGGCCAGAATGGGGCAGGGGTGGAGATGTGGGGTGTGGGATTTGGGGGCAGCTGCTGTAGAAGGTGTGAAGAACTGGGGTCAGGTGCCAGCTCTATGTCTGACCAGGATCTTGCAGTGCTCATAGTCTTTGTGGAACCTCAGTTTTCTCCTGCAGAGAGCCAAGGGAGAGAAGAGTGATGTCTCCTGCCCCTTCCTCCTCTGGATGTCTATTCTAAATCTCTTTTATTGGATTTTTGCTCTGACAGGCACAGAGGAGGGCGGTGATAACGCAGAGCTGAGGCAATCAGCAGCCGGAGCGTGAGGCTTTTTTCTGGGGTCAGGCTTTCTGAAAGGAGCCTAATTAAAGCCAAGTGAGTGCTTTTGACTCAAGATCTCTGCAGAGTTGCTTTGCTGCTCTTAAGAGGCAAGGGCTGCTGAAGAAAGAGAAAAAAGGAGAGATAGAGAGAGAAGAAACCACACAGAGGGAGGAAGGAAGAAAGAGGGAGGGAAGGAAGGAAGGAAGGAAGGAAGGAAGGAAGGAAGGAAGGAAGGAGGGAAGGAGGGAAGGAGGGAAGGAGGGAAGGAGGGAAGGAGGGAAGGAGGGAAGGAGGGAAGGAGGGAAGGAGGGAAAGGGAGGAAGGAGGGAAGGAGGAGGAAGGGGAGGAAGGAGGGAAGGAGGGAAGGAGGGAGGAAGGAGGGAAGGAGGGAAGGAGGGAGGGAAAGAGGGAGGGAAGGAAAAAAGGGAAGATGACATTGGGGAGAGTGGGGGAGCAGAGACAGGTGGAGAGGAGGGAGGTTGAACCAAAGAAACAAGTTATGAACATCAGGAGAGAAGGGAGCAAAAGCAGAACAAAAGGAAGGAAAGGACCAATGAGGAGAGCTAGAGGTGCGTATGGATTGGCTCCTTTCTAGAACACACAATAGGAATCCTCCCTCAGCCGCCCTGGGAGAAGGTATGTGGAAACAGGAAGCACCTTCTTCCCCTTTATGTAGACACCTGGGCAGGCTTCAGGTTGTGTGTGTGTGTGTGTGTGCATGCACACATGTTTGTACATGTGTATGTGTGTACATAGTATGCATGTGTGTGTGGTGTGTGTGTGTGTGTTTGTGTGTGTGTGAGAGAGAGAGAGAGAGAGATAGAGCAGGCTCCTGCAGTATTGAGAATTTATGTCCAGCTTTTGTGGAACCTGCTCGGAATCTGTTGGTCCTGATAATGGTACAGCAGCCAGGCCTGGCCTGTTCCCACTCTCAGGTTGTGGCTGACTCCAGAGGACAACTGCTCTGGGGGTCCCTTAAAATTCCTGCCCCCTGCTTCTACCCTGCAGGGACTCAGTTGCCTTTTTCACCTGAAGGAAAGCAGCTGCATCTCTGTGGGTGACAGGACAGGGAGAGAGCCTCGTGCCCACCTCTGGTGTGTGTGTGTGTGTGTGTGTGTGTGTGTGTGTGTGTGTGTGTGTGTGTGTGTGTGTCAGAGGAAGGGTTGTATGTGAGAGGCGGTGTGTGAGTATGATGGCTAGACGGATAATACTGTGAGCTTGCCTTGTATGTGACCAACCCGGGTTCTATTCTTGGCATCCCTTATGGTCCCCTGAGCACTGCCAGGTTTGATCACTGAGTGCAGAGCCAGGAGTCAGCCCTAAGCATCCCTGCTATGGCTCAAAAACAAGCCAAAAATAATGATGTCCTTGAGCAAATTTGATTTGAAGAAATGCAAATGACGTGAGTGGCCACTCTGACCTGGGTTGGGCAGAGACAGGGGATGTGCTTGGCTGGGGAGGGCCAGGCAGGCCCCCCAGAGGTGGTCTGGAGTCCCCAAGGAGTCTGTCTGCATGGTGATCTGATTACCCATTTATCTTGCAGACGCCTTGTTCTGACATCTGCTCTCCAGCGCCAGGAAATCTGTCCTCAGCCAGCATGAGGAGGAGGGGAGACTGGAGGGAGGCCAGCCTTCCCTGGCCGGGTCCTACAGAATTGGGTTCGCTACCCTTCTCCTCCTTCCTGCCTCAGCTTCCTCTAGGATCCCCACTCACCGTGGCCTTGCCCTCCCTTGGGTTTCTCTTGTAACTCTCCATTGCCCTGTGTGATGGTG